>NC_134353.1:690796394-691088894 GCF_048569485.1 Anomaloglossus baeobatrachus | reverse complement strand
CCTTAAGAATGTAAAGAAATGGACTTCATCCTGTAAGTCAGCTGGCAGCCTGTCCTAGTCATGTGTCAGGAATGAATTTAGTTTAAGAAACACTGCTCCAGAGACCAATATATTAACTGACACAGGCGTTATCATAAACACACCTCCGTCTTTGAGGATAAGGGGTGGGACATCAGAAAATAATAAATCTAAATCATCTCCATGACAGGATACTCATGGAGGAATCTCCCATTTTCTTACCATAACCTTTAATTATCTGCCAATAACCGTCACCATGCTCACTTACCACACCTATGGGAATATACATGCCATAAATGCCGAGAAAAGTGTAAAGAATTTGTAGTCATTAATGACTGATTAACAGGTCAGAGAAAGGGTTAAACAAAACCACTCTGCTGTAAAGGTGTGATTTTGCAAAAGAGTGATTTTATTGGTCTATACATTTCTGAGATTAATGTCCTTATTCAGGACAAAATAACATGATGTGTGATTTTTGACCTGACTAAAGTGATTAATCTCTAAAATGCATACACCAATAAAATCACTCTTTATACAACATATTGACTAGATTCTACCTTTTCAGCAGCACAGTTTTGTTTAACCTTTTCTCTGACTTGCTTTTGCTATCTTCTTTTAACATTCTCCTGCTTTGTGGGCTTCCACCATTTTTATTTTCAGAGTGCTAGGCAGCTGCTTAGTGGAACCCGTGGCTGCTGTTTTCTGGCTCAAAGTTACAGGAGGCTGGGTTTTTATAAATCTGTGAAATTTGCATCACCTTGTCTTTCCTAATGATGAACAATAATATTATCATCTATAATAATATGCTTATTAAGGTCTGACACCTTGGTCAAAGTTATCTGAGCACACAAATCTCCAAGGGTCCCCAAACTTTGTCATCTGCCCATTTTCCTTTTGGGAATTTTTAAAGTGTAAAACGTTATTTATTTATTTTTTTTGCCTAAAATAGTAATATGAATAGGAATTAATCTGAATATGAGTTTGGTTTGTGAGTATTGAAGTCCTGGAATTAAATGTCCGATGACCTGAAATATTTAGGGTCCACATGGTGGAATATGCAGATGTGGACATGTTGATAAGAATTTGTTTAAATAATAGTTTGCAATGTGATGATCATGGTCTATAATTAATTGTGAAATGTGGTAAAAAAAATGTATTTTACTGATGAAAATAGTAATTTTCATGGGACGAGTAATAAATAGACTATCTCTTTTGCCTTATGCATTTAATTTGCTTTCTTTATTGTTTTGTTTTGCTGTAAATCTATGTCTTCTTTACTAGGATTGTCTAGAGTATTTTAGCTCCCTCTAGTGAGCAAACTTTATTAACACCAGCCTTGTTTTTCATGCAAATTTTCTCCTTTACTTTGCGGTGCATTCTGGGCAGAAAATCTCCATGTTCTCATGACTCTACTGATGATATTCTCCATCTTATCCCTCTTGTGATCTCATCACTAGTATGGAAGTCCATGTTTTGGTTGCCATTAGAGTTGATTGAATCCGGCAAAATCCGGGACCGGTGGATCACTGCCGATTGAAAGAAAAATCCGGATCCGCTTCGGATTCCAGTGCCCATATAAAGCGGGCTTTACACGCTACAACAAATCTAGTGATGTGTTGGCGGGGTCACGTTGTAAGTGACTCACATCCGGCATCGTTAGTGTTGTTGTAGCATGTGACAGCTACGTGCGATTGTGATTGAACGTAAAACCGTTCATCGCATACACGTTGTTCATTTCCTTAAAATTGCACGTCGGGTTCCCGAGGCAGCACACATCACAGTGTGTGACACCCCGGGAACGATGAACAGATCTTACCTGCGTCCAGCGGCTCCCGCCGGCAATGCAGGAGGAAAGAGGTGGGCGGGATGTTTACGTCCCGCTCATCTCTGCCCCTCCACTTCTATTGGCCGGCTGCCGTGTGACGTCGCTGTGACGCCGAACGTCCCTCCCACTCCAGGAAGTGGATGTTCGCCACCCACATCGAGGTCGTATGGAAGGGTAAGTACGTGTGACGGCAAATAATCGTTTGTGCGACACGGTCAACAAATTGAACGTGCCGCACATACGATGGGGGCGGGTACGATCGCATACGATATCGTATGTGATATTGTAAGGTGCAAAGCAGGCTTAAGTGTATGGGGACCAGAATCTGTAGATTAAAAACCTCTGTGGAGGGGAAAGGGGGGGTTGGAGCGCGCGCGGTATACTTAAGGCTGGGACATGCAGCAAACTCCTTCTGGGTCATGCTTTTCCCTTCCAGAGCCGACAATTCAATAATTCAATATTCATTGTTTTGCCCGCTCACCAGCGCGTGTAAATGGTTGCAGTTAGACAGGTCCCCACCCTGAGTGGTAGTGTGTCAGCTGACTGCAACCAATCACAGGCGTCAGGACGGCAGATGGGCGGGGAAAGCAGTGCAAGTGTCTGCGGGTCAGTATGGTGAACGTGCACGTGTTTCAAAAACACATGCACGTTTCTGTTAGAAGTGTGGGTGGCTGTGCCGGTGATGCGATGTCAGACTCGTACAAGTCTGACATGGCATCAGCTGGCACAGCCTGCGCTCTCTGAGCATGAGCGTGCATGTACACAGAAACACATGCATGCTCCTGTCAGAAGTGTACGCGGCTGTGACGGTGATGCGCTGCCAGACTCGTACAAGTTTGAGATGACATCAGCTGGCAAAGCTTTTTTGTAGCGCGATCAGCTGAGCTGTCACTAAGCTTATCCGCGGCCACCGCTGGATCCAGCGGTGGCCGTGAGTTACCTGACTGACAGCAGCTGATCGTGCTACTCACCTCATTTGCTATGTGAAGCTGACAGGAGCGGCGGTGTCTGCTGCAGCTCCGGTCACCTCCATGCAGCAGAGCTGGAAGTGACCCTGGAGGTCCATGGATTACGCCGGACATGGAGGGCTTTTTGGGGCTTATTAAATTGGTTACGAGGGAATTGGTTTGTGTTTTTTATTTCTAATAAATTATTTTTTCAGGTGTGTGTGTGTGTGTGTGTTTATTTACTGTAATTTACAGATTAATCATGGAAGGTTTCTCGGGGAGACGCCTGACATGATTAATCTAGGATTTAGTGGCAGCTATGGGCTGCCAATAACTACTTATTACCCCGATTAGCCAACGCACCAGGGCAAATCGGGAAGAGCCGGGTACAGTCCCAGAACTGTCGCATCTAATGTATGCTGCAATTCTGGGCAGCTGCTGACTGATATTGTTAGGCTGGGGGGCTCCCCATAACGTGGGGCTCCCCATCCTGAGAATACCAGCCTTCAGCCGTATGGCTTTATCCAGCTGGTATTAAAATTGGGGGGACCGCACGCCGGTTTCTTTAATTATTTAATTATTTATTTCACTGCACAGTATACACACGCCCACCGGCTGCTGTGATTGGGTGCAGTGAGACACCTGTCACTCAGCGTGGGGGTGTGTCTCACTGCAACCAATCATAGGCGCCTGTGGGTGGGGAAAGCAGGGAATACGAGATGGCTGTGTGCAGAGCACAGCGCGCCCGCCGGTATAAAGGCTCGGTCACGCTGTGCGGGCAGGCCAATCACTGCAATTCCACAACTAACAGGGCTGTGGCATTGCAGTGGTCTGCCAGCCAATCCCTGCATGAGAGCTGGCTTTCAAAAGAGCGCCAACATGCAGGGATGAAGACCATGAGAACAGCACGAGTATCGCAAAATTACTTGGTACCCGCCGAGTAGCCCGAGTACAGTGATACTTGTGCGAGTACCGAGTAGTGACAAGCATACTCGCTCATCACTAGTAAGCACTCTTAAAGCCATTATTTTATTTTACATGGCTGAGGCAGTGCTCACATCAGTGGTATTTTGCCACAAAACCAGATCCGTCATGAATCACTTCAGTTCCATTCATTTACTATGGAATCGCAGCAAAATGCAGTGACATGCCGTTGCGTGCGGCATACACAACCGCATATGACCGCATCTTGCTGCGATTCCATTGTAAATAAATGGAACTGAAACGCATTTATGACGGATCCAGTTTTGCAGCAAAATACCGCTGATGTGAGCGCGCCCTGACTAACTAAAAAAACCCTAAACCTAACTTATCACTAGTTTTACAGTGCCTACAAGTAGTATTCAACCCCCTGCAGATTTAGCAGGTTTACACATTCGGAATTAACTTGGCATTGTGACATTTGGACTGTAGATCAGCCTGGAAATGTGAAATGCACTGCAGCAAAAAAGAATGTTATTTCTTTTTTTATAAATTGTGAAACGTTTATTCAGAGGGTCATTTATTATTCAACCCCTCAAACCACAAGAATTCTGTTTGGTTCCCCTAAAGTATTAAGAAGTATTTCAGGCACAAAGAACAATGATCTTCACATGTTTGGATTAATTATCTCTTTTTCCAGCCTTTTCTGACTAATTAAGACCCTCCCCAAACTTGTGAACAGCACTCTCACTTGGTCAACATGGGAAAGACAAAGGAGCATTCCAAGGCCATCAGAGAGAAGATCGTGGAGGGTCACAAGGCTAGCAAGGGGTACAAAACCCTTTCCAAGGAGTTGGGCCTACCTGTTTCCACTGTTGGGAGCATCATCCGGAAGTGGAAGGCTTATAGAACTACTGCTAGCCTTCCACGGCCTGGACAGCCTTTGAAAGTTTCCACCCGTGCCGAGGCCAGGCTTGTCCAAAGAGTCAAGGCTAACCCAAGGACAACAAGGAAGGAGCTCCGGGAAGATCTCATGGCAGTGGGGACATTGGTTTCAGTCAATACCATAAGTAACGTACTCCACCGCAATATTCTCCGTTCCAGACGAGCCCGTAAGGTACCTTAACTTTCAAAGCGTCATGTCAAGGCTCGTCAACAGTTTGCTCAATATCACTTGGAGGACTCTGAGACAGACTGGTTCAAGGTTCTCTGGTCGGATGAGACCAAGATCGAGATCTTTGGTGCCAACCACACACGTGACGTTTGGAGACTGAATGGCACTGCATACGACCCCAAGAATACCATCCCTACAGTCAAGCATGGTGGTGGCAGCATCATGCTGTGGGGCTGTTTCTCAGCCAAGGGGCCTGGCCATCTGGTCCGCATCCATGGGAAGATGGATAGCGCGGCCTACCTGGAGATTTTGGAAAAGAACCTCCGCTCCTCCATCAAGGATCTTAAGATGGGTCGTCATTTCATCTTCCAACAAGACAACGACCCAAAGCACACAGCCAAGAAATCCAAGGCCTGGTTTAAGAGGGAAAAAATCAAGGTGTTGCAGTGGCCTAGTCAGTCTCCTGACCTTAACCCAATTGAAAACTTGTGGAAGGAGCTCAAGATTAAAGTCCACGTGAGACACCCAAAGAACCTAGATAACTTGGAGAAGATCTGCATGGAGGAGTGGGCCAAGATAACTCCAGAGACCTGTGCCGGCCTGATCAGGTCTTATAAAAGACGATTATTAGCTGTAATTGCAAACAAGGGTTATTCCACAAAATATTAAACCTAGGGGTTGAATAGTAATTGACCCACACTTTTATGTTGAAAATTTATTAAAATTTAACTGAGCAACATAACTTGTTGGTTTGTAAGATTTATGCATCTGTTAATAAATCCTGCTTGTTTGAAGTTTGCAGGCTCTAACTTATTTGCATCTTATCAAACCTGCTAAATCTGCAGGGGGTTGAAAACTACTTGTAGGCACTGTATGTAACCATAACCATAGGAAAGTAAAAAAGAAAGAAAGAAAGAAAGATTAGAAAACATGAAAAAATAAATAAATAAATAATCTGATTTGAGGGATGACAGGGGGAATTTAGTGTATCTATCTTCTCTCCCATAACACCTACAAGAGAGAGAAGAGAGATGCACAGCCATGTGTTGACATATTTACTAAAAATGTGGGATTTTTATAATTGTGCTAGGGTCTATCACAGTAATCAAACATCAGGAATTAATTAATTTGGTTCTTGATGTTACCGGGTGCCGGCCGGCAGATCTTGGCGGGTACACAGCACATGCGTCCGCAATTTTACAAGAGGAAGAAGTGGAGGGGGATGACAACACTGGTACTGAGGTACTATGGAGGACCTGAGGACACCATTTTTCTCTCCTCTGACATATTAGATCATGTCAGAGCAGACAGAAAATATTTTTAATGCTGTCCTTACTTTTTTTTCACATCATCACTGTATATTCATTAAATAATGCCAATCTTTTGATCGGGGACCAAAAAGCTGTCCCAAACATGATCTATAAGGTATCAGCTACTCCTGGTAGCTGAAACCCAGTAGATTTTATGACTCAGGCGGCTCTATAATTTCATTTCTTGCTGCCGTTTTAAGGCTCTGTGCGCACTAGGCGTTTTTACCTGCGGTTTTACCCACGGTTTTGCTGCAGAAATTTCTTGAGAAATGTTTGTAATCTTCCTGCAGACATTTCCCAGCAAAACCTATGGGAAAAAAATAGCTGTGCGCACACTGCGTTTTTTTCTCAAGAAAATTCTTTCTGAAGATTTTCTTGAGAAAATTTCTTGAGAAAATGTGCATGTCACTTCTTTCCCGCAGGTAGCTGCGTTATTTCACTCCATTCACTGTAATGTAATCGCAAAATACCGGGGCAATACCGCAGGTAGCAAATTATGTGCGGTATACCCTCGGTATAGCCGCGATTTACCTGCGGTAATGCTCATCACTGCCTGCGGTTTTGCAGGAAGTGATGTCATTATGACAGAAGAGGAAGCGGAGCAGACTAAACACACAGATCACACTCCCTGGACGCCGCACAGAAGCACTTCCGTGTGACCTCCAGGTGCCCGTGCAGTCTGTGTCCTGCTGCAGCCCCGCGGCTGCCTGCACAGCAGTGTCATTGTCTGCCCTCAGTATCAGAAGCTTGTCACCCTGCAGTGCGTGCAGCCGTGGGGATGCCGAGCGCTACTGTCAGGAGGTGAGATGAGATCATTACCTGTGGTGACGATCTCCTGCCTCCTGATGTCACCGCTGTCACTGCCGTCTATGTCCGCGGCCCGAGACTGTCACTAGCGGTGACGTCACGGGCTCTCACGATACTGCTGAGAACGCGGCGGGCATAGAAGGCAGTGACAGCGCTGACGTCAGCAGTGCAGGAGATCATCACAGCAGGTAATGATCTCATCTAACCTCCTGATGGCAGCGCTCGGCTTCCCCTGCAGTGACCTGGGCTAACCTATTGATGTTAGCTCAAGTCACTGCATTACTCTCCCAGCCAATGGGGAACATTCTGTTCTTCATTGACTGGGACAGTGACTATGGTATGGATCGTCATGGGAACCCCTTATTGGATTGTGCCAGACCAGGATTTGATTGTTCTTGTCAATAAATTGGTGAAAGAGGGAATATGGGGAGTGTTTCTTCAAATAAAACTTTTTTTGTTGTCTATTTTTTATTTCTTAATGACGGGGTTTGTGATGTCGGGTATCTGATAGACGCATGACATCACTAACCCCAGGGCCTGATGCCAGGTGACATTACATCTGGCATCAACCCCATATATTACCCCTTTTGCCACCGCACCAGGGCAACGGGATGAGTTGGGGCAAAACGCCAGGATTGGCACGTCTAATGGATGCGCCACTTCTGGGGCGGCTGCGGCCTGCTATTTTTAGGCTGGGTAGTGTCCAATAACAGTGGACCTCCCTAGTCTGAGAATATCAGACCCCAGCTGTCCGCTTTACCTTGGCAGGTGATCCAATTTGGGGGGACCCCACGTTTTTTGTTTTAAATTATTTATTTAATGTAAAATAACAGCGTGGGGTGCCCTCTGTTTTGGATTACCAGCCAAGGTGAAGCTGCCAGCTGTGGTCTGCAGGCTGCAGCCGTCTGCTTTACCCTAGCTGGCTACAAAAGATGGGGGGACCTCACGTCAATTTTTTTTTTAAATACTTAATTATTTTTTGGCTAAATACAAGGCTAGACACCCTTTAGTGCCACATAAAAGTCACTAAAGGGTGCCAGCTTAGAATACGCAGTGAGGTGGGACATTATATATGTCTTTCTCATCTATCTATTTATCTATCTATTCATCTATCTATTCATCTAAACATCTTTCCCTCTATCCATTATCTGTCTATCTATCGATTATCTATCTATTATCTATATTATTTATTGCAGTTCAGCATAACAAAAATCCAGGGACAAACCTGCGGAAAAACCGTGGCAAAAACGCGGCAAAATTGCGGCAAAAATGCATGCGTTTTTCCCGCAATTTTGGTGTGGTTTTTTTTACCGCAAGTGCGGTAATCTTCAACTCCCAAAAGTTTCTCAAGAAATTTTCTTGAGAAAAATCACTTTTCTAGTGCGCACATAGTCTAAAACAGCAATAAGGATACATGCCCGTTAATGGCAGCCTTTTTAATGTCTATTCACGGTCCTTAAGGGGTTTAATAGGGATGCTAGAATACTGATATGTCTGCAAAATCTTATAATTTTTTAGAGATACATATATGTTGATAGTAACAGAACAAATACCAGTAGTAATATTTTAAGTTATGTTTTAGATAAAGGTTTTTTCACTAGCAGTCTATCTCAAAAATCTCTTATCCTGCTGGGTCATGGATTCGTATAACTCCAAAATTGCATTAGTTATATCCCCTGAGACCTAAGCAAGAATAGTCCTAACAAATATAACACATGCTAGATTTGTTCAAATCCCTTCAAGATATGATTCTTTTCCGTAAGTTTTATTCTGTTTATTTTCTCTGTTCTGTTTATTGGTACCTTAAAAGACCTAGCTTTTAAAATACTTACAAGTTGCTGCATCATATACTAATATGAATGAAAATATAGTGCCTTGAAATAATTTTCAAATTGCATTTTTTTCGCATTTTTTCATGTCCCACCTATACACTTAGATCTAAATTATTGGGAATTTATGTGATATACCAGCACTAAGTATTTGTGAAGTGTAAAGGAAATGATACATGGTTTTGTAAACATTTTAACTGCTTCAGGACCGCCGACTGTAAGTATATGTCGTTACTTGCTCGGCTCTGTGCAATACCAACATATAATTACGATCTGCGGTCATGAGGGGTTCACCCTCCTGACCGGCCTCAGTGGCTGGGTTCCAGGTGCAAAATGGTCGTTCTTCCCAGAGACCTCATCGGACCTTTTTAGATAAGGTCCTGATGATGCTAACCCTTTGCAATCTTCTATGTGCCGAGATCAATAGCAATCGCAGCATATAGAAGTTAGAGAGGAGCAGTGAGCCAAGGGTTGTCATAGCAGCCGAAGGTTACATGATGACCTGCAGGTCTGCCAAGTACAGTGGCCTGTCAGACACAGCCTGCAGCAGGGTCTGACAGGTGATCTTGTGGCGCCCCTGACTCGGTCAGGTGCCACTGAGTACTGCACCCACGAGGTGTGTACGCACAGACACATAGCAACCAGTTCTCCCACACGAGTAGATGGGACCCTTGGGCAGTCTCCAGAGGGGGCTGGCCTTCAAATCTTGTCAAGGGGTGGAGCGGGAGGGGCTGGGAGCTAGAGTGCAGAGGTTGTCAGGAAGGGAGGAGAGTCGAGTTCTGAGGAGGAAGAGAGTCAGTCTGGTGGTGGTGAGCGGCGGTCACGAGGCGGATACGCGCGCTGCCACTAGTCGAACCCTGCACGGGGTAGTAACCGTTAGCTGGGGAGAACGGTCACCTGGAGAAACAGTGGGGTGTTCCTGGTGACTAGGCACACACGGGGTACAGGTCCCTAGAGCAGACTCCAGTTTAACTACCTGCTAAACCTGCCGGTGAGGGGAATTACACGTACCTCACCAACCTCACAGAGTCTGAGCCTCAGCAGCAACGCAGGGACACATAAGGGGACAGAGCCTGGAGCCATCTCACTTGGTCCACGCTGCCAGCAAATGGGCCAAACACAGGGGAGAAAAGGCAGCAGCGACTCCCTGGATAGACCCCCATGGTACTCCACGTCAAGGGTTTATCCGAACACAAAGTGCTAGGAAGGCGAGCTAACAGGCTATCGTCAGACTGGCCCGAAGGAGCCCTGGTCCTCCCTGGTTCAGCACAGCAACGCCCGGGTCAGCTCACCGCAACATCCAAAGTGAGTAAAAACCTGTTAAAAGACTTTTGGACTCAGCCTGTGTTATTCCGGGACCCGCTACTCTGCTCACCCGAGCCCCTGGGGCCTGCCTCACTCACGGGAGGCTACATCATCTGGCTGGGCTGCAGACCCCATCAGCCCCGGACGCTCGAAAAACCTGCAGCGGCGGTCATTTACATCTCTGACCGCAAGCCGTGAGTGGCGTCACGACATAAAAAAACTGACATTACCTGTTCGCCATATTGAACAAGCCCTGTGGTGTCCCTGAACAGGATCGATACTAGAGATGAGCGAACCAGCCGTGGTTCGGCTCGAGTTCGGTTCGCCGAACGGAGGTCTCGTTCGAGTTCGGTTCGGCGAACCGGTTCAGCGAACCGCTCGAACCGCATAGGAAACATTGGGAGGCAATCACAAACACATAAAAACACCTAGCAAACACCCTCAAAGGTGTCCGGTGACAAACAACTCACAACACAACACAAATACATGGGAAAGTGACAAGAACAAATTCTCATGCTTAAACAAAACAGCGTTACAAGGAACAGAGGATGAGACACAGATATAGGCATGGCATGCCCTTCTAAAATCATGTAAAACACCGCAAGGTGACTCCAAGCGGAGTCTCCCTTTTTTCCAAAAATTGGGCCACACAAACACCCACCCCTTCAGTGGCAGCACTTGTGCCCCAGTTGTACACTTCACAGCTAGATTTGCATCAAGCACATACAAAAATACGCCATACTTAACCGTCCCCAGGATGACACCGGGGTAGGTAGCAAAGTTTTTGCTGAACCATGAATTGTTCATCTTGGCTCCTTTTAAAAAACACAGCAAGCAAGGGTTACTCCAAGCGGAGTCTCCCTTTTTTCCAAAAATTGGGCCACACAAACACCCACCCCTTCAGTGGCAGCACTTGTGCCCCAGTTGTACACTTCACAGCTAGATTTGCATCAAGCACATACAAAAATACGCCATACTTAACCGTCCCCAGGATGACACCGGGGTAGGTAGCAAAGTTTTTGCTGAACCATGAATTGTTCATCTTGGCTCCTTTTAAAAAACACAGCAAGCAAGGGTTACTCCAAGCGGAGTCTCCCTTTTTTCAAAAAATTGGGCCACACAGACACCCACCCCTTCAGTGGCAGCACTTGTGCCCTAGTTGTACACTTCACAGCTAGATTTGCATCAAGCACATTCAAAAATACGCCATCCTTAACCGTCCCCAGGATGACACCCGGGTAGGTAGCTAAGTCTTTCCTGATCCCAGCTCTGTTCATCTTGGATCATTTTTAAAAACAATATAAGCAAGGGTTACTCCAAGCGGAGTCTCCCTTTTTCCAAAAATTGGGCCCCACACACACCCACCCCTTCAGTGGCAGCACTTGTGCCCTAGTTGTACACTTCACAGCTAGATTTGCATCAAGCATCAAGTCCAAACCAGATTTATTCCCACTGTGGTTGGTTTAAGTTGTGTTACACGTAGGTTTTTACACACATCGCCTACTGTCATGGCACCATCAGGATCTGTTCAGACCACAGATTTTGACACTCTACCTGATAACTTCTCTGATGTCTGTGATCAGTACAGGTAAACTTGGGTGTTAATCAACAGTAAGTGGTTCAGTGCTAGGCAGGCTAGCAAGAATTAATCTCTGCTGGTCTTCTTGTTAGACTCCTTTGATTACATGTTCTAGGCAAGCAAATAACATTTTCTCCACTCCTGTATAAGCCGACTATAACCTTACTTCTATGGGAACTATAGTTTATCTAAGCTGGCCTGGTTAGGTGTTGTGACCAAGACTAACTGGTGGTTGTAGTACTTGCTGCTGTGTGCAGTTGAGGAGTTAACCCTTGTTGTTGCTATCTTCCTGCTCTTTATTTTATCCTGAGGCTCTCATTGTGTGCTCCTGTGAGTTTGCAGTGTGTCAGAGTTTTCGCTTTCCCCCATGTGTTTTTATTTGTATTTCCATCTCACTTCTGCCCCTTACTTCACTGGTGGGAAGGGGGTATCACACTAGTTCTGGTCAGGACTAGGGATGAGCGAATGTATTCGCCACTATTCTGTATCCGACAGCTAATGGGGTATTCGAAGTATTTGCTATCTGACAGCTAATATGGTATTCGCTTTAATACTTTCATTTTTTACTCCTGGCACCTTTTTCCAGCCAATGAACACATCTGATGTTGCTTGCCCTCACAGTAACGCCGCAGCCATCTTTGTTGTGGTGTTACTGTGATTGGCTTAGCCGCACAGCGTCTTAGAGGCTATATAAGGCTACCGCCATTTTGTGCACGCATTAATTCCTGAGCTGGTGGTGAAGATTTGAGTTGAGCGCGGTTCGCGGTTCGTGGTTCTACAGTTCGCGATTCGAGTGATTTTGGGGGCTGTTCTAGATCGAACTAGAACTCGAGCTTTTTGCTAAAGCTCGATAGTTCTAGTTACATTCGAGAACGGTTCTAGCAGCAAAAAGCCAAGCTAATTACTAGCTGGCTTTTCGCTGTAATAGTGTAAGTCACTCTGTGACTCACACTATTATGAAATTTCAGCGTATAGTGTGCGGGAACAGCTCATTCAAATCACTGCTGCTGGGATAATGGCGATAGCCATTTTTTTTTCCTTGTCTTCCTTCCCTAAGCGCGCGCGTGTAGTGGGGCGGGCCAGCATGTCAGCCAATCCCAGACACACACACAGCTAAGTGGACTTTTAGCCAGAGAAGCAACGGCATGCGTGATAGGATGTTCATGTCCAATGTCCCTGCATTATAAAAACGGGTATCTGCCCGTCCGGACGCCATTATCTCTTCTGCGTCTGGGTGTCAGTCACCGCTGGCGTAGCTCCTGTCTCCATTACTGCTGTGTACGCTCTACACACAGCGCTATACAGAATAGGGATAGAAGTTTCTATTAGCCCTTGTAAGGGCTAATAACAGCAGGCTCAGAGTCATAGGTAACAGTCAGAACCGTGGAAACAGATTTTAACAACTACAGATAACAGCGTCTGTGTAGCTAAGGTCAGGGACTTCCTCGCTGCATTTCTCCATTAGGAGGGATAGAAAGTGAGGCTTCCTTTCCTGTACACTGACCCACAACCCTGCCACTGTACCCTACTGCCCTTTGCACACTCCAGCTCATTATTACTAAGCCATTATACTAGCAAACACTGAGTAAACTTAGTGGCATCCTAAATATCGCTGTTGGACTTCCATTAGTGTCCCACTAGTGCAAATCTATTTGCAGCACCTCTGCAGTGCACACTCAAACTCATTGTTACTAAGCCATTATACTAGCAAATACTGAGTAAACTTAGTGGCATCCTAAAAGTGGCTGTTGGACTTCCATTAGTGTCCCACTGGTGCAAATATATTTGCAGCACCTCTGCATTGCACACTCAAACTCATTGTTAATAAGCCATTATACTAGCAAACACTGAGTAAACTTAGTGGCATCCTAAAAGTGGCTGTTGGACTTCCATTAGTGTCCCACTGGTGCAAAGCTATTTGCAGCACCACTGCATTGCACACTCAAACTCATTGTTACTAAGCCATTATGCTAGCAAACACTGAGTAAACTTAGTGGCATCCTAAAAGTGGCTGTTGGACTTCCATTAATGTCCCACTAGTGCAAATCTATTTGCAGCACCTCTGCATTGCACACTCAAACTCATTGTTACTAAGCCATTATGCTAGCAAACACTGAGTAAACTTAGTGGCATCCTAAAAGTGGCTGTTGGACTTCCATTAGTGTCCCACTAGTGCAAATCTATTTGCAGCACCTCTGCATTGCACACTCAAACTCATTGTTACTAAGCCATTATACTAGCAAACACTGAGTAAACTTAATGGCATCCTAAAAGGGGCTGTTGGACTTCCATTAGTGTCCCACTAGTGCAAATCTATTTGCAGCACCTCTGCATTGCACACTCAAACTCATTGTTACCAAGCCATTATACTAGCAAACACTGAGTAAACTTAGTGGCATCTTAAAAGTGGCTGTTGGACTTCCATTAGTGTCCCACTAGTGCAAATCTATTTGCAGCACCTCTGCATTGCACACTCAAACTCATTGTTACTAAGCCATTATACTAGCAAACACTGAGTTAACTTAGTGGCATCCTAAAAGTGGCTGTTGGACTTCCATTACTGTCCCACTGGTGCAAAGCTATTTGCAGCACCTCTGTATTGCACACTCAAACTCTCATTGTTACTAAGCTATTATACTAGCAAACACTGAGTAAACTTAGTGGCATCCTTAAAGTGGCTGTTGGACTTCCATTAGTGTCCCACTAGTGCAAATCTATTTGCAGCACCTCTGCATTGCACACTCAAACACATTGTTATTAAGCCATTACACTAGCAAACATGGAGTAAACTTAGTGGCATCCTAAAAGGGGCTGTTGGACTTCCATTAGTGTCCCACTAGTGCAAATTTATTTGCAGCACCTCTGCATTGCACACTCAAACTAATTGTTACTAAGCCATTATACTAGCAAACACTGAGTAAACTTAGTGGCATCCTAAAAGGGGCTGTTGGACTTCCATTAGTGTCCCACTAGTGCAAAACTATTTGCAGCACCTCTGCATTGCACACTCAAACTCATTGTTACTAAGCCATTATACTAGCAAACACTGAGTAAACTTAGTGGCATCCTAAAAGGGGCTGTTGGACTTCAATTAGTGTCCCACTAGTGCAAATCTATTTGCTGCACCTCTGCATTGCACACTCAAACCTCATTTTTACTAAGCCATTATACTAGCAAACACTGAGTAAACTTAGTGGCATCCTAAAAGTGTCTGTTGGACTTCCATTAGTGTCCCACTGGTGCAAAGCTATTTGCAGCACCTCTGCATTGCACACTAAAACTTATTGTTACTAAGCCATTATACTAGCAAACACTGAGTAAACTTAGTGTCATCCTAAAAGTGGCTGTTGGACTTCCATTAGTGTCCCACTAGTGCAAAGCTATTTGCAGCACCACTGCATCGCACACTCAAACTCATTGTTACTAAGCCATTATACTAGCAAACTATGCTGCCAGTTTAAGGGCCGTAGTTGCATTGTCAGGAACAATCTTGTCGCAATCAAAAGGAGTGGCAAAATGACAGATGCTGGTGGAAAGGGGAAGAGGCGTGTTGGAAAAGGAAAAAAAGGGTTTGTCTATGGGGAAAGTGGCAAAGCTCCGTTAACATCTGCTGAAGATAGACCATCTTCCAGCAAAAGTAAGATGTCTACTACTGACCGTGGACAATCCGATGTGCTCTCTCTTTTACGGACACGAACAACTGGAACAAAGGTAAATGATGGAAAAAATAAGAAAATGCTTGAATGGATCTCAAGTGGTCTAACAAGTGCCTGTCCGCCCCCTCGACTACCGCATCCAAAAAACACCAGTCCTCTGAGTTGTAATCCCAATCACACTTGCTATCTCCCAGCTCTGAAGTCTCTATCCGCCCTGCACAGTATGGTGGAACTGAGATGGCTGAGTCTGCAGAGCTGTTTAGTCACACTATAGCCTGGGAATCAGAGGTCTGCTCCCAAGCTACAGTGAGTACAGACCAGGAAATGGTCTGCAGTGATGCCCAGAACCTTTGTGACTCTGATTCAGGCCGTGAGGACCACGTTTCTAAGCATATTGTTGACCCTTATTCACAAACTGTAACACCTGTTGTTATAGACAATGAGGAACATACTGATGACGATGAGACGCAGATACCAGATTGGGATGACAACTTAAATATTGGTTCACGCCAGGAAGAGGCTTGGTCTGAGGGTGAGAGGAGTGCAATCACAACGCTTGATGAGGAAGTTTTAGATCCCACCTACTGTCAACCCACAGTCAGGCACTCGAGGAGGTCAACAGAGGCGGTGGAGGAGGATGCTAATGATGACGAAGTTACCTTGCGCCTTCCTGGACAGAGGAGTAGTACTGGTAGCACATCTGCAACTGCATCGTCAGCCACCACTCTGCCTCTGAGCACTAGTCGGGGGGGGCTCAGCAGGTCGCATGCCCTCTAAGCCTTGCCTAGCCTGGAACTTTTTTGACATAGAAAAAGATCACCCAAATCATGTGATATGTAAAATTTGTCGTAATTCTGTTAGTAGAGGGCAAAACCTCAGGAGTTTGACAACTTCTTCCATGAATCGTCACATGAATAAATATCATATGTCCCAGTGGGAAGCTCACCGTGCTGCAATGCGGTCTAGCGGAGCGAACCATCCACCGCCTGCCCCTTCCAGTGCATCCGCGCGCTCTTCATCTTCTAGGACTGTGGGGACAGCTGTCACACCTGGTTTTCCACGCACAACTTCCACCACTGTAACCGCAACAGGCAGTTTGCTTGGTAGGTCGTCATTTGGTTTGGAAGGGGAAACAAGTGCGTGTGTACAGCTCTCTCAGACATCGATAGCATCAACGTTGGATGAAGGCAACATCATGTCTACGCCTGCACTTTCCTCACAAACCTGCATTTTTTCACGGACACCCTACTCACCACTGTCTACACACAGCAGCCAGATCTCTGTCCCTCAGATGTGGACAAATAAAAGGCCATTTCCTGAGACCCATGACAAAGCTAAGAGGTTGACTTTATCCCTGTGTAAGCTCTTGGCTACCGAAATGCTGCCTTTCCGCCTGGTGGACACACAGGATTTTAGAGACCTTATGTCTGTTGCTGTGCCCCAGTACCAGATGCCCAGTCGCCACTACTTGTCTAAGAAAGGTGTGCCTGCGCTACACCAGCATGTCGCACACAACATCACCGCTTCCTTGAGAAACTCTGTGTGTGAACGGGTGCATTTCACCACTGATACTTGGACCAGTAAGCATGGACAGGGAAGTTACATGTCGCTGACTGGGCACTGGGTAACTATGGTGATAGATGGTGAAGGGTCTGCTGCACAAGTCTTGCCGTCCCCACGACTTGTGTGTCAATCCTCTGTCTGTCCAAGTTCCGCCACTGCTTCTGCCTCCTCCACCTCATCTGGGTCCTCCACCTCCGCCCCAAGCCTGCCTGGTCAGGCCACCAGCGTTGTAACTGCTCAGAAGGAATCACGCACCCCTCATTTATATGCTGGCAGCAGTGCGCAACGGCATCAGGCGGTCTTTAGCTTGAAATGTCTTGGAAATAGGAGTCACACAGCAGCTGAGTTGTGGGCACCTCTGGAGACTGAGTTTATTAAATGGTTGTCTCCACTCAACCTGCAGCCTGGTAAGGCCATGTGCGACAATGCTGCAAACCTGGGTGCGGCCCTTCGCCTGGGCAAGGTGACACACGTGCCTTGTATGGCTCATGTGTTGAAACTTGTTGTCCAGCAATTTTTAACACACTATCCTGGCCTAGATGGCCTTCTGAACAGGGCACAAAAACTGTCTGCTCACTTCCGCCATTCAACCACCGCTGCTGAGCGACTTTCATCACTCCAGAAGTCTTTGGCCTGCCGGTTCATCGCCTAAAATGCGATGTGCCGACACGCTGGAATTCGACTCTCCACATGTTACAGCGACTGTGGCATCACCGTTGAGCCCTGGTGCAATACGTCATGACGTATAGCCTGGACCAACGAGATGCAGAGGTGGGGCACATCACCCTGATGGAGTGGTCTCAGATTAAGGACCTATGCACCCTTCTGCACAGTTTCGACATGGCGACGAATATGTTTAGCGCTGACAATGCCATTATCAGCATGACAATTCCGGTCATTTACATGCTGGAGCACACGCTAAACACTATTCGGAGTCAGGGGGTGGGACAACAGGAAGGGTAGGAACTACAGGAGGATTCATATGTGCAAGACACAACAATATCACCAAGGTCCAGACGTTCATCATCACCCACCAAGGCGGCAGGCATGGGACCATGGGGGACAGGGATCAACAAGGGCGCATGGTAGCAGGCGAAATGTTGAGGAAGGTGCAGGAGAACATGAAGAAATGGAGGACGAACTGTCCATGGACATGGAAGACTCAGCGGATGAGGGAGACCTTGGTCAAATTTCAGTTGAAAGAGGTTGGGGGGAGATGTCAGAGGAAGAAAGAACGGTTAGCACCTCTATGCCACAAACACAGCGTGGACTTGGTCCGCATGGCTGCGCAAGACACATGAGCGCCTTCTTGCTGCACTACCTCCAACATGACCCTCGTATTGTCAAAATTAGAAGTGATGATGACTACTGGCTTGCCACACTATTAGATCCCCGGTACAAGTCCAAATTTTGTGACATAATTCCAGCCATAGAAAGGGACGCACATATGCAGGAGTATCAGCAGAAGCTGTTACTCGATCTTAGCTCGGCTTTTCCACCAAACAACCGTGGTGCAGGGAGTTAATCTCCCAGTTGTAACTTGACAAACATGGGACGGTCTCGTCATCTTCAACAGTCTACCCGTACCAGTAGCACCGTATCTGGTGCTGGTTACAGCAATTTTATTGAATCTTTTCATAATTTTTTTATACCATCCTTTGCAAGGCCACCAGAGACAACAAGTCTGACACATAGTCAACGGCTGGAGAGGATGATAAAAGAGTATCTCCAAATGAAGATCAATGCCATGACTTTGCAAATGGAGCCTTGCTCATTTTGAACTTCAAATCTTGAAAAATGGCCAGAGCTCTCCACTTACACCTTGGAGATTTTGTCATGTCCAGCTGCCAGCGTTGTCTCTGAACGTGTCTTCAGTGCTGCTGGGTGTGTGCTGACAGATAAGCGCACGCGTCTGTCCAGTGACAATGTGTTCATCAAAATGAACAAGTCATAGATCCACAAGGAATTTACTACCCCTGTGTCATCCTGGGGAGAGTAAATGCTTGTGGGTTTTAATGTGCTTGATGCAAATCTACCTGTGAAGTGTACAACTGGGGCACAAGTGCTGCCACTGAAGGGGTGGGTGTGTGTGGGGCCCAATTTTTGGAAAAAAGGGAGACTCCGCTTGGAGTAACCCTTGCTTACAGTGTTTTTAAAAATGATCCAAGATGAACAGAGCTGGGATCAGGAAAGACTTAGCTACCTACCCCGGTGTCATCCTGGGGACGGTTAAGGATGGCGTATTTTTTAATGTGCTTGATGCAAATCTACCTGTGAAGTGTACAACTGGGGCACAAGTGCTGCCACTGAAGGGGTGGGTGTGTGTGTGGCCCAATTTTTGGAAAAATGGAAGACTCCACTTGGAGTAACCCTTGCTTACAGTGTTTTTAAAAATGATCCAAGATGAACAGAGCTGGGATCAGGAAAGACTTAGCTACCTACCCCGGTGTCATCCTGGGGACGGTTAAGGATGGCATATTTTTGAATGTGCTTTATGCAAATCTACCTGTGAAGTGTACAACTGGGGCACAAGTGCTGCCACTGAAGGGGTGGGTGTGTGCGGGCCAATTTTTGGAAAAAAGGGAGACTCCGCTTGGAGTAACCCTTGCTTGCTGTGTTTTTTAAAAGGAGCCAAGATGAACAAGTCATGGTTCAGCAAAGACTTTGCTACCTACCCCGGTGTCATCCTGGGGACAGTTAAGGATGGCGTAATTTTGAATGTTCTTGATGCAAATCTACCTGTGAAGTGTGCAACTGGGGCACAAGTGCTGCCACTGAAGTGGTGTCTGTGTGGCCCAATTTTTGGAAAAAAGGGAGACTCCGCTTGGAGTAACCTTGCGGTGTTTTACATGATTTTATAAGGGCATACCATGCCTATATCTGTGTCTCCTCCTCTTTTTCCTTGTCCAGCTCTTTTGTTTTCGCATGAGTATATGTTTTTATGTGTTTGTGATTGCCTCCCATTGTTTCCTATGCGGTTCGAGCGGTTAGCCGAACCGATTCCCCGAACTGAGCTCAAATGAGACCTCAGTTCGGCGAACCGAACTCGAGCCGAACCGCGACCGGTTCGCTCATCTCTAGTGAAGATAGACTGTACTGTGTGTGGGAGTGCGTTTCTACAGCCAACTAATATTATTCCTTCTAAGTGCTGAAGATATTTTGCATTAGCTGCTAGCGGCTGTGTAAATTGCAGAACCAGGTATAGGGATAAGTGCAGTGCATTGTCAATCCACTATAAAGGAGCACAGTTTGTTTTTTCAGTGGCAAAAAGGGACACTTTAACAGTGCCTGTCCTTCTGTGCCTAAGGAAAGATGGCAGTCGGAAAACAGGTTGCTTGAGGGATCCCAACATGGGTCTACATGTATCCTCCACAATGGTGTTTCAATGTTTAATACATGTAAGGGTTAAGGTTGGGGGCCTTCAAGTCTCTATTATGGTATTTCTTGATAGTGGTTTAGGGGCAAACATGATCAATGAACAGTTTGCTCAATCCCCAGAGTTTGGATTTGCAAATGTTTGTCATTGTCATCTCTTCCTCCGGGAGCTTTTTTCAGTGTGTGCAGGGGCTGGAACTCCATATAGGGGGATTTAATTGGGAGCCAAATAATGTTATGTTCTCAAGGGCCTTACTGCACAAATAGTATTGGGGTTTCTCTGTTTAGCATTACATAACCCCACTGTTGAATGGCTCTCATGAGTTGGTCACGTGTGTCAGACAGTCATGTGGTTTCTGCCCATTCGAAGGTCACAGCATATGGCTGGGCAGAATGCTTCCTAACTTTCTAATGTTCCTGCGGTCAGTATTTATTGGTATAAGTAGCTTTCCTGCTGGATTCATCTGTCTCCATTTTGGGTCCAGCAGAAGCTCAACTTTTCAAGGTTTCCATCCTCATACCTAGAACATTATCACCAGCTGCACATACACACAAAAAAAAAATGACAGTTGTTTTTGTATTGTTATTTTTTTTTCTTTCTTCAAAAAAAAATAAAAAATAGGGAATTTTTTTTCTGTCTTTTTTTTCTTACCTCATGCATCCTGTTGCTGCCTTGGTTCAGCGGCTGCAGTGTCTGTCCCTGGAGGTTGCAGACATCAAGTTAGCTGTGCAGCATGACCAGCAGTCGCAGACTCCTAGCACAGTACATGGTTTAAAACTGATGGTAGGACCCCTGCATTATGAAGTAATTTCTTGCTCTGTCATGGAGGGATTTCCCACTCACATTGTACTGGGTTTACCATGGTTGGAGCAACATTATATGGTAGTGGATGGGCAATCCAAGAAAATTGTGGAGTGGGGAAAATACTGCATTGATATGTGCTTGAACACTTCTTCCTCTACGGTCTCTATGGAGTTCTTACCTGCATTTTTGTCTGGGTTTGAGGATGTACAGTATTTTTGGAGAGGGGATGTCAGGATTTGCCTCCTATATGATTTTCCCATTAATCTGCTCCCTGGAACAAAACTTCTCAAGTCCAGACTGAATAATCTTTCCAGCCCAGAGAAACAGGCCATGAAAGATTACATTGCTGAGAGTCTGGAGAAGGGACATATCACACCCTCCTCTTCGCTGTGGTGGCAGAGTTCTTTTTCATTAAGAAGAAAGACAGGGATCTACGCCCTTGTTTGGATTTTCCAGAATTGAATCAGATTACCATCTGAGACCCTTATCCTCTCCCTCTGATTCTGGATTCATTCAACTAGATTGTGGGAGCTAAGTGGTTCTCCAAGGTGGACTTAAAAAGGAACCTACAATCTGGTTAGAATCAGAGAGACCATAAAAAAGTCAAATCTTGAGTCTGCCAAACGTCTCAATCCCAGGCAGGCTAGATGGTCTTTGATTTTTACAAGATTCAATTTTACTGTCAGTTACCATTCAGGGATTAAGAACATCAAAGCAGATGCATTTTCCCAGGGCTTCCCTAGTGGTAGTGATCATGTGAACCCAAGATCCATTTTGCAGAAGGGCAGTCATCTTAGGCTTGTGCCCACACCTGGAGGGGGAGCTGTTGGAGACTCAGGGGGGCACCCTGGCCTCTTGATCTTCAGGGAAGTTGTTTGTCCCACCCACCCAATTTGCACCATAAACTAATTGAGGAACATCTCAAATCTGTACTTGCAGGTCATCCAAGAAGGAAAGCAACCATGGAACTCCTGTCTTGTCATTTTTGGTGGCCCAGGTTGCATCAGGGTGTGATTAACTATGTGTCTGCTTGCAGTAATTGTGCACGGTCCGAGGTAACGCATACCCGTCCATTGGGTTCTCTCCTGCCATTGGCTATCTTGAATAGACCATGATTGATGGTAATTTGGAGTTTCAAATGGCTACAATTGTGTTTTCTACATCATTCCCTTCATTACTTGGTGCACTGTAAGGGTTGCAGACCAGAGGAGAGGATGTGGGTCCCAGCATTGGATGTGACTGCCACAAGGTTGATTCATTCATTTCATGCTGCCCATCCCATTGTTCCTGCTGTCAGTATTTATTGGTATAGGTAGCTTTCCTGGTGAATTAATCTCTCTCCCTTTAGAACCCAGCAGGAGCTCGACTTCCACCCAGCTGTTGATTGTCAGAATTCTCTTAGTGTTTAACTACCCCTTCCTTCCTTTAGACTGTGGTGGTGATATTTTCAGTTCCTTCAAGTCGAGGTTGCAAACAGGTGGTTTGAACTCTTCTGAGGTATCGTATGGGAAAGCCCTGCTGAACTTCTACCTGAGTCATCTAATGATAAGTAGTTCATGCTTTTTCACCTGTGTATTGTACAGCAATTTTTAGGGCACTATTACGGCCTGTTGCTGCAGAAGGCATGGACGCCGTGTGCTCACTTTTCAAAATGAAAATGCTAGCCCACATCCTGTTTGTTGCATGAACCATACTTCCCTAGTATGCAAACTATGGGGAAAAGAAGAGGCGGAATTGATGCCACAGTTCTGCGGTCTGCCTGAAAGGTTTTTAAATATGAAAACTCCAATATGGGTCTCCAAATTGTGTCTTGCTGAAATGTATTGGCTTTTTGACCATGATTCCTTTGCCTGTCACTCATTCATCTCTTCATTTTTTTTAAATTAAAAATGCCAGCCCAGATCCTGTGTGTTACATGACCATACTTCCCTGGTATGCAAACACACTATGGGGAAAAGTGTGTGGGGGGAATTGATGCTGCTTTCCTACTGTCCTGCTGTCTGCCTGCAATGTTTTTAAATGTCAAGACTCCAATACCGATCTCCAAGTTGTTTCTTGTCTATGGTACCAAGGTTCTGGGAGCAAGAGGCCTATGCCTGTCACTCTTTTATCTCTTGAGTTTTAAAATAAAAATGCCAGGCCAATTTATGGATGTGTCCAACACATGAGCGCCTTCTTGCTGCAATATCTGCAACATGATGTCCCTATTGTTAGTATTAGAAATAGTGCTGATTACTGGGTTGACACTCTGTTAGCTTTACGGTACAAGAGTAAATTTAGCAATATGCTTCTCTCTGGAAAGGGACACGTGGATGCTGTAGTTTTGAAACAAACTTGTAGATCATCTTCTTAACAGTAGTTTTCCACAAGACAGCAGTGAGGCACACTAGAATTTCAACCATGGGTCATCAACGCAGAAACATTAGCAGCAGTTCAAGTGTTAGAAGCAATTTCTGTATCAGACATATTTCAGACCATCGCATGCAGCAGCAGAACAGAGTAGAAGTCTGACACATAACGGCACTTTACACGCTGCGATATCGCTATCGATATCGCTAGCGAGCGTACCCGCTCCCGTCGGTTGCGCGTCATGGGCAAATCGCTGCCCTTTGCGCACAACATCGCTAACACCCGTCACACATATTTACCTGCCCAGCGATGTCGCTGTGGCCAGCGAACCGCCTCCTTTCTAAGGTGTCGGTTCGTTCGGCGTCACAGCGACATCACTAAGTGGCCGCCCAATAGAAGCGGAGGGGCGGAGGTGAGTGGGACGAACATCCTGCCCACCTCTTTCCTTCCTCATTGCGGGTGGCTGCAGGTACGAGGTTGTTCCTCGTTCCCGCGGTGTCACACATAGTGATGTGTACTGCCGCAGGAACAACGAACAACATCGTATTTGCAGCAGCAATGATATTTGGGAATGGAACGACACGTCAACGATAAGTAAGTAAGTAATTTTGTAAGTAAGATAAGTAAGTAATTTTGATCGTTTACGGTCGTTCGTGTGTTTCACACGCAACGACGTCTCTAACGAGGCCGGATGTGCGTCACAAATTCCGTGACCCCAACGACATCTCGTTAGCGATGTTGTTGCGTGTAAAGCGGCCTATACTTACTTACTTACTTATGTTACTATATGTCAACTTGCTGCCAAATAGTGGTACTGCAATGTGAAATGTATTTTTGCTGTTTTAGAAGCTTTTCCACACCCCAAAAGATGTTTTCTCTGGCTTAGGTTTAGCTTCCTATTTAATCCAGTGGGGTTTGAAAAGGTTCGGCGATCATAGCATTTGTTCAGTTGGCTCACTGAACTGAACTTAGAAAGGCTCATCTCTAGTCTCAGATAGAGGAACTCATTTTTTTGACATATTTTAGAGAAGCTTTTTGTTTTTGGATAGGGATTAAGCTATTTAACTTTTTGGCATTCCATCCTCAGTCTAATGGGCAAACAGAGCACGTAAATCAGAATTTGGAGCAGTACTTATGTTGTTTTGCATCTGATAATCAGGAAGACTGGTCCTCTTTTTTTCCTTCCACTGAATTTGCCATTGATAATTTTTTTGTATCAATGGTCGGATCCTTAGTACTATACATTTTAGGAGGAGCAGTCATCAGGGGTATCTGGAGAGGACCTATTTGTCCTATCAATATCATTTACATGGGAGAAGGTTTGGCAGCATTTTCATGACATGGGTTCTAAGCATAAATGTTAGGTTGACTGTAGACAACATGTGTCTGGTCCAAACCTGTGTGTGGGTGATCTGGTGTGGTTATCTACCAAACACATTAACCTTAAAATACATTCATTGAAGTTAGGACTCTAGAACCCCTACAAATTTACAGCGGTTATTAATCCTGTTGCTTTCCGTCTGACATTACCTGCATCTTTCAATATCGATAATGTATCTCACCAATCTCTGTTAAAAATAAATACATGGAAATAGATTCAGCTAACCACAGAATCTATTCCCCTTTGTCATGGAGTCCTAGATCCAGCTTCTCCATGACTTTAAACAATCCAAAAATTCAAATAAGAGTGCTAAAGAGTGCTAAAGCACTTGAAACGTGTTGATCACCCTGCGTTATTCACTGCCTGATGCACTGTACTTGACTTGAAATAGAGATTTTTGGGAAGCAAAATGAACATATAATCAGCAGTTCAAAAATTGTTTTTCTTTTTTTACACTCTTCATCAAACAGTTAAAGTAATCAGACTACTAATGAGAAAGCAGTAAAATGCTCAAGTGCGTGGTACTTGAATGAAGCTGGACAGATGCTCGGATGGGCTCGATTCGAGTAATGAGTTGTCACGCTGACTATTGAGGTTCCTACAGACACGAAGCAACCCCTGAGTACTACCACAAACAAGGGTACACCGGGGACACTGAAGTAACAGTGTGACCTGATGAAGGGGAGAAAGGACACCTCATACACACAACTGTGGCTGTAGTTTAAGCTCCCTAATGTCCATATATGGGTTCTTTAAGCATGAAGCTGAGCAGGATACCTAGTCCTTTGCTCATCCTGAGCTCACCACTCACTAGTGAGATGGCAAGTGAGAGCACTTTTTCCACTGCTGCAATAATAAACACGAGGAAAGGTCAACAAACAGGGGTCTACACAAAAAGATAAACCCTAATCTCTTGGCTCTATTCAGATACTGCATCCTACAATACTTCCACCAGCAAGGGCACCAGCAGCTCCTTACTACTCAGTGACTAGTTTCAGAATATTGATTTTCTATAACCAGCATCATGTGATGATACACTTGAATATTTAAAGGTGATGGGTCACAAACTGGATGCACATGAGGAGAAGTAAACAGAAGCTGTTAGCAAGGAAACCTGACATTAACTCTTGATGCACCAAAAGAAAGGAAAATACATTTAATTCCCAGAGTCTCACAAGGCAAAGTGAGATTCCACCCCCTAGTGGGGCTGAGGAGGGAAGGAAAATAGCTGAAATAATAATTTTATTCATTTATATAGCGCTATTAATTCCATAGCACTTTACATACATTGGCAATACTGTCCCCATTGGGGCTCACAATCTAGAGTCCCTATCTGTATGTCTTTGGAGTGTGGGAGGAAACCGGAGGAAACCCACGCAAACACAGGGAGAACATACAAACTCCTTGCATATGGTGTCCTTGGTGGGATTTGAACCCAGGACCCTAGCACTGCAAGACTGCAGTGCTAACCACTGAGCCACCGTGTTGCCCTGGAAATGGATAGAAACAGCACTCAAATTGAATGGAAGAAGCACAGGAAAGACGCCTGGATACATCTCTAACTCCCAGGTCGCTGCTGGAAACAATGTTGTCAGAGTATTTAAGCTGTGTACACACGTTGCATTTTTAGATGCCTTTTTAGTGCATATTTGTCACAAACTCTGAAGGGATTCATGCATGATGGCAGCAAAGTCAATGAGATCCTGATGTGTTATGCACAAGTTCCATATTTGTGACTTGCAGATTTGGTGCAGAAAATAATCTGCAACATGTCAATTCTTTTAGTGGTTATGTAGGGCATTTTCACAGTTTGACTTCAATGATGTCAGTCAAAAACGTTAGAAAAAAGCATGCAACAACTCATCGAATACCCGAGAAAAATGCAGATATGGTGCAGAAATTTCTGCAGCTAAATACTCAATGTGTGTATATACCCTAACAGTCCTTTTATAGATATGATTCTGCTGCTGCAACCAAAAAAATAAAACTACTTTTCAGGGCTACAGGTTTCTTTTCCCTCTTAATACCTGAAATATTGCAGGCATATACGATATACTTAATTTAAAATGTGCAAGGCGTGCCGTAAGGGATGGGGAAGTGGACGTGCTGCTGCTGGTGCAAGCTGAGGCCGAGGCCGTGGGCTAGGTGAAACTGTGCCAGCTGTGGTCCCACAACAAACATGCTCGTACATGAGACCTATGTTTCTGCCACATTTTGAAGGGGGGTAGCCAGAACAGTGCTAACAGATGATCAGTTGGATGAAATATAATGCTTCCATTATGTTGCCCAGCACCACCCTGTCTTCCACATGGCCCAGTCTCAGTAGCCAATAGTCTGGACCACATAATCCTTAGAATAATCCTACTTTATCCCACCATGGCAAGTGACAGAAGACTAGTGATCCCACACTCGAAAACTCTGAGTAGCTCTTTACATTTCTATTTATTGATTCTGGCCTCTGGCCTTGCTTGTTTAAAGAGGAACATAAGGAGATCATATGTAGTGATGCCCAAATATTTCAGATTCCATAGTTAGCAGAAGATAACTGTGGAGAATGGCAATTAGTGTCTCAACAAGTATATGATGATGGGACACAGTTGTCAACGAGTAATGTTGTCAACTCAACAAGTCAGAAGGACAAGAGAGTGTGTGGATGTAGAAAATGAGGTGATGCACAATGATGTCACTGACCCAACCTGGGAAAGTGCCATGCAGACATGTACAGCAGCACAGAGGGGGAGGACTCCACAGTATAATAATAAGCAGGAAGAAGCAGTAGGGTGTCCAGAGGGAGAAGGCGGTATACTGTTCCAGATAGCACCTAAATGTGTTAAGGTCCCAGGCCAAGGGTTAGGTGTTCAAAAGACTGTTATTTACAACCTGTGCTGTACCAAGATTAGCAGGGGCCTTACCATTAGAAGCCTGACCATGACCAACAAGCACAAACACATGTCATCAAAACAACCGACAAGGCTGGTCGAACGCCTGGGTCACCAATCAGTGTCTATGGTTGACACTATTGCCACTTCTCTTGTGCTATGCACTTGCCAATCCTCTGACCAGGATGCAGGCATGGATGTCCTCCTACCCTCCACCTGTAGTTGCACATTCTCAAGCAACATCAGCAATTACAATAATTCTTTTTCCCAGCGGAGCATTCAGCTACCCCAGGCCTTGGGATGCAAATGCATACCTCCCAACTTTTGAAGAACAAAATTACACAAATTCCTGATCCCCATAAATAATGTGATTGATGTGTAATGTAGGTTATTAATATTACTGGAACACAAAATATGTCCATGTTATTTGCAGATTTGTAATGTTTATTATTTTTAAAAAAAATCACATTAGAAATTACATTATTGTATTTTATTTAATATCTTTAAGTAATTTTATAGGAATAATAAAATCTTCTCTCTTTTGAATACAGGAGATAGAAATAGAGTGTAATGTATAATGTATCTCTATGTACCAGTATAATCTGCTTTTGGAGTCAAAGGCTGCACTGGAGCTTCAAGTAAACTAAATTATATCTGTAAAATTACCAGAGTCTGTGGCTTAAATTCTTAGTTCCTCCTGAAATGTTTGAAATGGTTTGAATCCTGGGAAGGGGGCAGGAAAAAAATACATTTTTGTAATTATTTTATAGTAGTTTTATAGGAACCAAAAATTCTGTCTTTTATTCACATCTAGATGCATGGACATAGAGATACACTGCTGTGCACAGATGTAACTATGTATCTGAATATTATGCTTCTGGGCTTCCTGCCTGCACTACATGTCAAGGTTACAAAATGCTCCTATATCTCTTAGTCTGGTAAGAGGCTCAGTAATTGAGCTGCTACTTACCAACAAGAAGTTCATCAAGAAGAATTGTTAATTTAAATTATGCACTGCAAAGGTGGAGCTATGTATACTTTATTGATTTTTATAATGCAAAGGGAAATACAATTTTTACAAGTCATGTTGACAACATGCAAAACAACTAACAAACTACAGTCATATGAAAAAGTTTGGGCACCCCTATTAATGTTAACCTTTTTTCTTTATAACAATTTGGGTTTTTGCAACAGCTATTTCAGTTTCATATATCTAATAACTGATGGACTCAGTAATATTTCTGGATTGAAATGAGGTTTATTGTACTAACAGAAAATGTGCAATCCGCATTGAAACAAAATTTGACTGGTGAAAAAGTATGGGCACCTCAACATAAAAGTAACAGTAATATTTTGTAGATCCTCATTTTGCAAAAATAACAGCCTCTAGTCACTTCCTGTAGCTTTTAATGAGTTCCTGGATCCTGGATGAAGGTATATTTGACCATTCCTGTTTACAAAACAATTCCAGTTCAGTTAAGTTTGATGGTCACCGAGCATGGACAGCACACTTCAAATCATCCCACAGATTTTCAATGATATTCAGGTCTGGGGACTGGGTTGGCCATTCCAGAACATTGTAATTGCTCCTCTGCATGAATGCCTGTGTAGATTTAAAGCTTTTGCATCATTGTCTTGCTGAAATATCCATCCTCTGCGTAACTTCAACTTCGTCACTGATTCTTGCACATTATTGTCAAGAATCTGCTGATACTAAGTTGCATCCATGCGACCCTCAACTTTACCAAGATTCCCGGTGCCGGCATTGGCAACACAGCCCCAAAGCATGACGGAACCTCCACCAAATTGTACTGTGGGTAGCAACTGCTTTTCTTGGAATGACATTTTTTTGCCTCCATATATAACACCTTTTTGTATGACCAAACAACTCAATCTTTGTTTCATCAGTTCACAGTACCTTCTTCCAAAATGTAACTGGCTTGTCCAAATGTGCTTTTGCATACCTCAGCCGACTCTGTTTGTGGTGTGCTTGCAGAAACGGCTTCTTTCGCATCACTCTCCCATACAGCTTCTCCTTGTGCAACGTGCGCTGTATTGTTGGCCGATGCACATTGACACCATCTGCAGCAAGATGATGCTGCAGGTCTTTGGAGGTGGTCTGTGGATTGTCCTTGACTGTTCTCATCATTCTTCTTCTCTGCTTTTCTGATATTTTTCTTGGCCTGCCACTTCTGGGCTTAACAAGAACTGTACCTGTGTTCTTCAATTTCCTTACTATGTTCCTCACAGTGGAAACTGACAGTTTAAATCTATGAGACAACTTTTTGTATCCTTTCCCTGAACAACTATGTTGAATAATGTTTGTTTTCAGATCATTTGAAAGTTGTTTTGAGGAGCCCATGATGCCACTCTTCATAGGAGATTCAAATAGGAGAACAACTTGCAAGTGGCCACCTTAAATACTTTTTCTCATGATTGGATACACCTGCCCATGATGTTCAAAGCTCAATGAGGTTAGAAAACCATTTTAGTGCTTTAGTAAGTCAGTAAAAAGTAGTTAGGAGTGTTCAAATCAAGAAATTGATAAGGGTGCCCATACTTTTGCACTGGTCAAATTTTGTTTAAATGCAGATTGCACATTTTCTGTTAGTACAATAAACCTCATTTCAATCCAGAAATATTACTCAGTCCATCAGTTCTTAGATATATGAAACTGAAATAGCTGTTGCAAAAACTCAAATTGTTATAAAGAAAAAAGGTTAACATTAATAGGGGTGCCCAAACTTTTTCATATGACTGTATAGTCGAGTCTATATTAGTTTAACATTTTAACCAGGGAGGGGGGAAGGATGAGGGGAGGAAAGAAAAAAAAAACAAAGAAAAAAAACAAAAAAAAAAACAAAAGGGAGGAGAATTCTGTAGGAAAAGGAGTTCAGAAATTTGCTTAACTTTTAGTTGTATTTTTGTAAATAAAACATGTCTAATTCTAAAACTGCAAAATATACACTCAAATAAAATAAACCCTTAAAACTAGATAAATAACTCTCATCAAGAATTAAACGTTTTAAGATTTGGGGTGAATTTTTTCGACCATAAATTCTTTCTTGTTGAATATTTTGTGTAGGATTTCTCCTTTAATGCAAATTTATATTCGTATATATTGTGTGAAGAGACTCTTTCTATTATTTCAAGCACAGATGGAACTTTGTCGTCTTTTAAGTTGGCTGCTAGAATATTTTTTATCACTTGGATAATGTGACGTGTCGTGTGTCTACAATTCAGATTAAGTTCATCTAGGCCGATGGATAATAAAACCAGTTCCGCTGTAAGACTAATTTTATTAAAAGTCACATTATGGATGAGTATCTCCACATCTCTCCATAAGTTCTTCAATTTTGGACAGCTTCAGAATATATGTCGAGTAGTTCCCTTTTCAACACAATTTCTCCAGCACATTTCAGAGTATGTGGTACAGAATCTATTTAGCTTTTGTGGAGTATAATACCACTCAGCACAAATCTTGAAATATGTTTCTTGTAAAGATGCACAAGACGAGTTGGAGTATTAGCTATAACAGATTTCTGTTTATTAGTTGGAAATGTCATTCCCATTTATTTTTCCCATTTTTCCATATTTTTCAATTTCTTAAATTTGTAGTCAACATTTAGTATTGAGTATATGTAACTGGTCCTCCAAAAGCTAATGTTTGTTGGGTTAAGTAAATTTATAATGGTTTTAGGAATTTTTGTAGACATAAGAAGTGTTTGTTGAACAAAATCTATGATGCGGTTAAGCTTATTCTTTGCGGTTTTTGGTAATTTGTGTCTTAAGGCTGCTTTACACGCGTCGATATCTTGTGCGATCGCATTTGCGATCGCACCCGCCCCCATAGTTTATGCGACACGGGCAATTTCTTGCCCGTGTCGCACAAATTCAGTAACCCTGTCACACAAACTTAACTCCCGAATGACCTCGCTGTGGGTGGTGAACATCCACTTCCTGAAGGGGGAGGGACGTTCGGCATCACAGCGACATCACACAGCGGCCGGCCAATGGAAGCGGAGGGGCGGAGATGAGCGGGACTTAAACATCCCGCCCACCTCCTTCCTTCCGCATTGTCGGCGGCTGCAGGAAAGCTGCAGTTCATCGTTCCCGGGGTGTCACATGGAGCGACATGTGCTGCCTCAGGAATGATGTGTGGCGCCCTTGACTAGCCAGGTCGTCACAAGTAAGACACACACACCTCCACTAGACAGTAACATAAGCCAAACACAAAATCCTTGTTGCCTCCCTCCAGAGTCTGATGTCCACACCAGGTAGGGTGGAGCCAAGCGGTTGGCCCCACCAACCGAGGAGTTCACAGGCCTGGAGGCGGGAAAAGCAGACAGTTTAGTCCAGGAGGTGGAAGTGAGAGGAGAAAAGTGGAGAGTGTCTGGGTTTGTGGCCCAGGCACTGACAACAAGGTTGGCAGACGGTGGTGGGCGTCTGCAGGAGTGGTGAATCAATGCAGAACCGTAGGACCGGGGATGGGCGGTGGCCCACCCGTACGGACCGGGGAGCGAAGTGAAGCCAGCACACACACCCGTGGGTGGCATCACGGACTAAATCCCCTAAACCAACCACCCTTTTCACTCACGGGCAAGGAGCGCCGCTCGAGTCCCCGGATCTGGCCCACCGCTCGAGCCCCCGAGCAGCAGCAGCAGCAGCACCGGACCCGAGCGTTAGCGAGCGCAGCAGCAGCGTCCTCCCCGCCAGCGACAACTTGGCGTCACGAACAGGATTGGACCCATCTACTTACCAGTAGAAGTGCGCCTTGTGATCCCCGCCGGCAGCGTCCGGCCGGAAAATTTGAAGCGCCGCCATCTTTGGCGCGAAAATCTCCCGATGGAGCGTCTTCTCCGAGCAGGGAAGGCATGAAAGCGAAGACCCGCCCCCAACAAGCGGAAGTGCTGAAGAGAACCAAGGGGGGGGTGGTGTGTGTCTGCCTGATGTAGCCGAGGGCATGGGAAGCGGGGACGCCAGGACTCTGCAACATATCCCGTTCCTGGAGGCCGAGCAAGCAGGATGTCCATTCCGAACAGCAGGCCCACGCCTGGAACAGGGGCGTGGGTGGAGGCTCAGGTGGCCCAGTTAAGCCGCAGGCTGCAGACCCGGCTCCAGCTCCTGGTGCAAGAATGGGAAGCTGGAATGGTGGAAGTGGTCATGACCGTGAGGTGAAATCAGAGTCGGAGGAGCGGGTGAATGACCCACACCCCTGTGTCCCGGAGGGACCAGTCGCTGCGGCCAAGGGGCCCGGTCTGCCATTGCTCAGCCTGCTGCGTTCCCCGCTGCCCGTATTGGTTGGCGCCACCCCGTTGGTCGGCCCGCTGCTCCCGAACCCGGCAACAGATGACATCACTCCCGCCCGCGAAGATCCAACTGCAGGTGCTGCCCACAAATGACAGCTTGCGCGGCCAGCACCAACCCAGCTCTCCTGGAGGGTGCCCGCTCCCCAATGGGAGCCATCCAGCCCGGAAGTGGCCACACCCGAAGAGGCCCCGGCAGTCTGCCCAGCCAGTACAGGGGTGGAGGGTAGGCCGCCTCAAGCCCGGAAAGTGACGCTGACCTCTCCCAAGCTCCAGGCCTCAGCTGAGGCTGCGGAGTGTTGCCGCTGCAAGGCAGCAAAGCAGGCCGCGACACAGCGGTGCCCCCCTACCCAGAAGGTGCCGGCCGTGGCCCGCATCGGGGGGTACCTGCTGGGCCCAATCCCCGCGCTAGAGGAGCCGCCATGTTGGGAGCGGCAGCCAAACCTGATGGGCCGGGAGACAGTGGCCCGGGAGATAAAGAAGGCTGCTATCCTGGCCCGCACTGTAGAGGCAAAGGACGCTCTCCGGAGAGCCTCTCCCGAAGCTCGGGGCCAGATCTTTGAAGGTCAAGTCCGGCAGTTCTACCCCCGACGTGGATGGGGTTTTATTCACGAGCCAAGCCTGGGGGTCGAGGCGTTCTTCTCCAGGTGAGATGTGCACAGCCAGCTGTCCCTTGGCGGTCCGGAGCGTGACCTCTGTGCTGGTGAGTTGGTCACATATACCTGCCACCTGGGAGAGAGGGGCTGGTTCGCCCTGGATGTCCAGAGAAGGGTGAGCCATGATGACCACGAGCAGCCCCGGTCATTTCCTCCACCATACAGTCCCAAGGCGGATCCAGAGGAAGTAAGTGGCGATGGTGACCTCCAGTAATGGCAACGCTTCTCCGTTGCAATCACGTTGTCCTCGTTGGGACCCCCAGCACCGTTAAATATGTGAGTGAATGACAATAATCATCCGAAAGATCATCTTATTATTTACGTGATTATCCCGGCTGCTGCCGGCAAGTTGTACCCGGAGGGAATGTGTGTGTTTTTACCACCCACATGAGAAACTGCTCATGAACATGGCCGAAAACTAGCAGGCCACCTACGAACTTGTGGGTTTGTAAATAGTCTTGTGGGATGGATACCGTTGCCGCCTCCGGAGAGGCAGATTAGAGGAAGGGCCCGCAGCAGAGCAGGCTGGGGCCCGGCCACCACCAGGACCAGTGGCCATCCTCCGGGGGTCAGGGTTCACCCTGGATGTGGGGTCCCCTGAAGTGACAGTCGGGTGCGAGTAACCGTACCCGTTCCCGCTCGGGCAGCCTGAACCTGGACTGGGGTCAAGGGGTGCTGCCCACTTCTTAGGGGCAGCATCAGGGCTAGGTTGCTTGGGTGGGAGAGCGTAAGACATCCGTCCGTCCGTCCGTCCTTATTAAAAATGTGTTTATGTGTAACGTTTGAAGTGACCTGACAAAACAAAAATGCTTATGTTTGATATGTTGACATGTTATTTATGTTTTACAGTTTTGAAAAAAAATAAAAAAAAAATGGTGATGGACGGGCAGCCCGCGGATGGTCTGCATTTCACCAAGGGGGAATGTGGTGCCCTGGGCTAGCCAGGTCGTCACAGGTAACACACACACACCCCGACCCCCACTATACAGTAACATTACCCAAACACAAAATCCTTGTTGTTTCCCTCCATGGTCTGATGTCCACACCATGTACGGCGGAGCCAAGCGGTTGGCCCCACCAACCGAGGAGTTCACAGGCCTGGAGGCGGGAAAAGCAGACAGCTTAGTCCAGGAGGTGGAAGTGAGAGGAATAAAGTGGAGAGTGTCTGAGTTTGTGGCCCAGCCACTGACAACAAGGTCTGCAGACGGTGGTGGCCGTCTGCAGGAGTGGTGAATCAACACGGAACCATAGGACCGGGGACGGGCGGTGGCCGCCGGTACCGACCGGGGAGCAAAGTGAAGCCAGCACACACAGGCAGGGCCATCGGACCCCGACTAGGCTTAGAGTCGCCGTCAACAGTCAAATCCGAGTGTGACAGGAACCCCAGGGGTTTCCTAACAGCCAAAGATCCGTTAGAAGGCAACCGTCCGCACCGTGAGGGTATACAGCTACCGCCTAAAGCTAGAAACCCAAGGGCCTGCACCTGCGGGCAAACGGGCTCCTTCGGCATCCATACACTGGGGAGCGGACTACCGTTGGGGACCCATCGTAGTCAACCAGTACACAAAGGTGCAGGGAAAGACAGTCGCCATTACCTGTCTGGGGAGAGAGACACTGCAGCCGGCTGCGGGACCCATCCATCCAGCCATTTGGTTTACCGAGGACTTTGTGCATCTCTTACTGAGTAAGTACACCCGTGCCATCCGGCACCGCGCCGCGCTGTCCCTGCAACCTTTCACCTCACCAACCCTGCCTCCCCGTCACACCACCGGGCCCCGGGACCACCGACCCCTACCCACGGAGGGGGAATAACAACATCCCAGCTGCTCCTTACCATCTCTCCTGGGATCCCCATCACCAGCAGCGGTGGTGCCCATCTTCACCGCAACCCGTGGGTGGTGTCACGGACTAAATCCCCCAAACCAACCACCCTTTTCACTCACGGGCGAGGAGCGCCGCTCGAGTCCCCGGATCCGGCCCACCACTCGAGCCACCGAGCAGCAGCCGCAGCAGCGCCGGACCCGAGTGTTAGCGAGCGCAGCAGCGACGCCCTCCCCGCCCGCGACAGATGAACAACCGGAGCACAGAAGGACGTTCGATTTTTTGAAAATGAGCGACGTGTCAACGAGCAACGATAAAGTGAGTATTTTTGCTCATTCACAGTCGCTCATTTGAGTTACACGCTACGATATGTCAAACGAGGCCGGATGTGCGTCACTAACGACGTCACCCCGATAACCTATCGTTTGATATATCATAGCGTGTAAAGCCCGCTTTACACTCAAGACATCGAAGGGGATAATGTTACATAGTTACATAGTTACTAAGGTTGAAAAAAGACCTAGGTCCATCTAGTTCAACCTTCCTCCACCGATTCTACATTTGGTCACAAAGTCATTTATAACCAACAATGTTGTGTGTACTGAGGAAATCATCAAGCCCTTTTTTGAAAGCTGTTATAGTATCTGCCATTACTACCTCTTGTGGTAGGGCATTCCAGAATCTGACTGCTCTAACTGTAAAGAACCCTTTCCTATTTAGCTGTTGGAATCGCTTTTCTTGCACTCACATTGCATGCCCCCTGGTCCTTAGTATTGCCTTCGGAAGAAATAAGTCATGTGCCAGTCCTTTATATTGACCACACATGTATGTATACATATAAATGAGATCTCCTCTGAGACGTCTTTTTTCTAAGCTAAACATTTCTAACTTTTTCAACCTGTCATCATATGGGAGGCCTTCCATTCCTTGTAGTAGTCTAGTTGCCTGCCTTTGAACTGACTCTAACTTCTGAATGTCCTTTTTAAATGTTGTCGTTATCTATTATGTCACTCAGGTATTTTATTCCGTATTTTTTCCATATTGATATTTTGATTCTTGGAATTATTAGTTCCAAAGTTTCTATAGTTATGGCTTTAATTTCGTTCATTTAAGTCTCCTTGTTTTATTAGAGATTTTTGCAATTCTCTCCAAGCTTTAATTTCCGCGTTATTGGTGGGGTCAGTTCGTAACTTTTTGTTGGTTTTAATTAAGTATGCTAGAAGTATATCTTTCTTCTTTTTATTGCAAGAGAAGAATTTTTCTAAGAACATCCAGCTATTGTTTAGTTCTTCAAGTAATGTATTTTGTGTTTGTTTCAATAAGTTGGTTAAGTAATATGACTGTATGTTGGGTAATCTAATGCCTCCATTTTGTTTATGTTTGAATAGTAGGTTTTTTAGAAATTCTAGATTTCCTATTTTGCCATATACATTTTTGCAGTTGGGTTTGGATTTTTTCTGTCCAAATTTTGGGGATATTTGTCACGAACAGCCGGGGGAGTCACTCAGATATCCTACAGGCTCTTCACGGATTGGTCATGAACACAACTACTCTCTAGCGCCCCCTTAGGCGGGCTTTGCACACTACGACATCGCAGGTGCGATGTCGGTGGGGTCAAATTGAAAGTGACGTACTTCCGGCATCGCATGCGACATCGTAGTGTGTAAAAGCTCGATGATACGATTAACGAGCGCAAAAGCGTCATAATCGTATCATCGGTGCAGCGTCGGTGTAATCCTTAATTACGCTGACGCGACGGTCCGATGTTGTTCCTCGCTCCTGCGGCAGCACACATCGCTGTGTGTGAAGCTGCAGGAGCGAGGAACATCTACTGGCGTCACCGCGGCTTCCGTAGAATATGCGGAAGGAAGAAGGTGGGCGGGATGTTTACATCCCACTCCCCTCCGCTCCGATTGGCCGCCTGCCGTGTGACGTCGCAGTGATGCCGCACGACCCGCCCCCTTAATAAGGAGGCGGGTCGCCAGCCAGAGCGCCTTTCACAAGATATTGTACCTGCGACGGGGGCGGGGACTATCGCGTGCGACATCGCAGCATCGGCTTGCGATGTCGCAACGTGCAAAGCCCGCCTTAGTGTCAGGTCAATTTCGGAACTGCCGGACAATAAGTAAATGAGGCTGCTGAGCTAATATTGAAAAATATTGGAGGTCTCACAGCAAGCATAAATGTATATATCACCGATTCCCGCTAATGGAATATATATATATCTCGGTACCCTTAATGATAGCACCCCAATAATTCTACACAACAATAATGCCACCACCGGACGTTTCACAGGCAGTCCGGACACCCGTTACAGATAGCATAAGGCCCTTCGGGTTTTTGTATTCATATATATAGAGCATGAAGAAAGAAACTATTACATTTGATATATTTAATCCAAAATAGAAGGCAGTGTTTATAAAAATATACAAGAATGTACAAAAGGGAACAATACAAACATAAAATAAAAAGGAGAAATGAAAGAGATTACTACACCTGGTCACAGATTATGGCTCAGATATAGGGGAGGGGCACCCCCTTGGAAATGGACAATCCTATACACAGAATGTATATCCTCTGGGCATTGACACAGTGGGTACCATGACACTGGCTTTCATTAAACTCTTTCCCACCCGCAGCCCCCACCTCTGCTGACATCATGTAAGGGAGGGGGATTTCCCCTCTTCCAACATTATGGAATCCTCATGGTGCTCCTATCTCTGTGTGGGAGCATCCCACGCGGACGATATCACCCTCATTTTATATATTATGATTTTAGCAGAATGTGGATACCACACAATGGGAATCTGGTATGTTCTGGGGGGGGGCAGATATTCATTTGTGGCTCTGTATGTCCTACGATTAAGCTGAAATATGTGACATGTGCGTTATGGAATTTTGAGATCAGCGGTATTCCCGCCATATCTGGGGACATATGTATCTCGCAATATTAATACTTCCCCAACGGAAACAATACGGCTGCCCTAGCCTTTTGATCAGAAAAGCTATATTCCTGGAGGAAACTTGTACTCCGCCCCTGTGTACACAGATTGTAGTCAGAGCATCTCTTGCTACGCAGAGGGTCTTTGAAGAACTTGGGAAAGGTGTTGTAAGTTAATTGAAAGGAACTCCTTACATCCCTTGACAGGGAAGCTGTTCCTGGCTGTTAATTTGACAGGGCTCTGGTGGGAGGGGGGAATCACTCCTGATCCAGAGACCATGAAAACATATCTGCTTATTATATTTTCACCTTCCCCCTTCTTGACTGCGCTATGGAGGCAGGACCTCCTGGTACTCCTCCAAGCGCAGATCCACAGTCTTGTGCTCGGCTTGGGTCCAACAGGGTGTGCTCTGGGCTCCACGAGTTGCCCTGGATGAACACAGCACTGAGGTCCAGGCCCAACCTTCCCGGATCCCATGGTATCCTTTCAGTTTTGGTCTCGGAGACAGGAGTCTCCATGGGGTCACTCGATAGCTCAAGATCGGCCTCTGCTGGCAGGGCCGTCCACACCCCCTGGCTAAGGGTAGCTAAGGGTAGCCAGAAGTTGTGTTAAGGCCCCAACTCTACAGGAGCCCTCTTGGACCTGTTGTGGGTCAGCGATTGGTTCCTTTAGCCCGTTGCAGGCTGAAGTCCCAGAAGGCAGTGCATTGCCTGCATTCTGAATACTCAGTCAACTTTCTCATCTCCCTGGCAGGTTAGGGGGGTTGTCTGCCCCTCCCCCTGACAAAACTGTAAAGGGGAAAAAAGCGCAATAGGGTCTTATCCGGTATGAGGGTGGACAGACAAGACAAAGAAGCACTCACCTGGTGAGGGTGTGCCAGTCACAACCCCTTATGGTAGCCTGTGAGTGCCCGGTGGTTTAGCTGCAGCCCCGGGAGAGGAATTTTGTATCACACAGCAAGAAGAGAAGACCGGGTTTATGCCGCGCTAAAAACCACTGATGCGTGTAAATTAAAAGATTTCCTTTTTATTGGACAGTTCCTACCCGTTTCAGAGACATCCGTCTCCTTCCTCAGGAAAAGAAATCACCTATATGATTTCTTTTCCTGAGGAAGGAGACGGATGTCTCTGAAACGCATAGGAACTGTCCAATAAAAAGGAAATCTTTTAATTTGCACGCATCAGTGGTTTTTAGCGCGGCATAAACCCGGCCTCCCCCTGACAGGCAGGGAGCACCACCCTCTCATCCCCATACAGGTGATGGGCACAGCTTTCCCATCATCCTGACCAGCTGTGAGAGACACTTTCGCACTACCATGAAAGGTTATGGGGGCTGCTTTTCCATCACCCTGACAGGCAGCGAACACAACTTTCCCATCGTCCGGGCAGGTCATTGATACGACTGTCCCATCACCCTGTCCAGCCGGGGAAAACATTTTCCTCTCATCATATCGTACCACAGAATCAGTGCTCATCATGGAGCAGCTACCACCGGCCATGTCACAGTCCATCGTGACACTGACAAGCTGCACACAACCACCTTCTTCATGGCTGCCGTGCCTGTCTCCATCTACCTTAGCAATGATTCTTATAGCTGTGAAGGGATCGTCGGCCACATCACCACGCAGTGTGACATGGCTTAGTTCTCCTGTACAATGAGATGCATCACTCTGTGATACCTCAGGGTCAGCGCTATTTATGGGGCAGCTACCACCGGCCATGTCGCAGTCCGTCGTTACACTGACAAGCTGCATGTGACCACCTTCTTCATGGTACCCATGCCTGCCTTCATCTACCTTAGCACGGACACCCACTACCTTGGGGAAATTCTCAGCAGCGTCTCCCCGCAGAGTGACGTGGTTGAAGTTCCCCGCGCAATCATCCACTTTAGTTTGATGCACAACATTAATAATCACTTTCTGATCATCAATATTTGGGCCACATGACTTAACAGGGCTTACATCACATAAATTATCAACGGTTCTTGCATCACATGACTTATCAACAACATTTACATCACATGACTTATAAGAGTGGGGAAGGTTGTCAGGGACGTAGTGTGCCACCAACCGCCCCAAACCATTCCCCAATAAAACATTTGCTGGAAGGTCTCGGGACACTCCCACATCTTTACATCCCCTCCCAGCATCCCAGTCCAGAGAAACTCGGGCCATTGGGAGAGATTGGTGAACACCCCCAATCCCAGTGACAGTCAGGGTCTTCCCCGGAATAAGTTCACCAGGCAACACGAATTCAGGGTGGATAAGAGTTCGTTCGGCACTAGTGATGTGCGAGTACTAAAAAGCTCGGGTGCTCGAGGCTCGGGCCGAGCATCCCAAGATACTCGTGTACTTGGCCCGAGCACCGAGCCCAATGTTATCCTATGGGAGACCCGAGTATTTTTATGAAATGACTAGAGATGAGCGAACCGGTCGCGGTTCGGCTCGAGGTTGGTTCGCCGAACGGACCTCCCGTTCGAGTTCGGTTCGTCGAACGTTCGACGAACCGAACTCGAACTGCATAGGAAACAATGGCAGGCAATCACAAACACAGAAAAACACCTAGAAAACACCCTCAAAGGTGTCCAAAAGGTCAAAAACAACTCACAACACATGGGAAAGTGACAAGGACATATACTCATGCGAAAACAAAAGAGCTGGACAAGGAAAAAGAGTAGGACACACAGATATATGAGTATATGCAAGGAAACATCGATTCCATTATTGTGCAACTTGAGCCCTGCTCATTTTAGGCTTCCAATGTTGATAAATTGCCTGAGCTCGCCACGTACGTCTTGGGGATCTTGTCGTGTCCTGCAGCCAGCGTTCTCTCGGAACCTGTCTTCAGTGCTGCTGTGGGTCTGCTGGCAGATAAGCACACGTGTCTGTCCACTGACAATGTGGACATGGCTCTCAGAGGACTTTTCTTCCCCTGGGTCAGCCAGGGGACGGGAAAGGCACGCGTATTTTTGAGAGTGCTTCATGCAAAGCATCTTTTTCTTTTTCAAAAGGGGGCTCAACCGATGCCAGTCAAGTGGGGTGTGTGTGGCCCAGTTAGTGGCAACGAGGGAGACTGTGGTTGGAGTCCCCTCGCTGTGTTTCTAAAAGAACCAAGATGAACAAGTCATGGCTCTCAGAGGACTTTTCTTCCCCTGGGTCAGCCAGGGGACGGGAAAGGCACGCGTATTTTTGAGAGTGCTTCATGCAAAGCATCTTTTTCTTTTTCAAAAGGGGGCTCAACCGATGCCAGTCAAGTGGGGTGTGTGTGGCCCAGTTAGTGGCAACGATGGAGACTGTGGTTGGAGTCCCCTCGCTGTGTTTCTAAAAGAACCAAGATGAACAAGTCATGGCTCTCAGAGGACTTTTCTTCCCCTGGGTCAGCCAGGGGACGGGAAAGGCACGCGTATTTTTGAGAGTGCTTCATGCAAAGCATCTTTTTCTTTTTCAAAAGGGGGCTCAACCGATGCCAGTCAAGTGGGGTGTGTGTGGCCCAGTTAGTGGCAACGAGGGAGACTGTGGTTGGAGTCCCCTCGCTGTGTTTCTAAAAGAACCAAGATGAACAAGTCATGGCTCTCAGAGGACTTTTCTTCCCCTGGGTCAGCCAGGGGACGGGAAAGGCACGTGTATTTTTGAGAGTGCTTCATGCAAAGCATCTTTTTCTTTTTCAAAAGGGGGCTCAACCAATGCCAGTCAAGTGGGGTGTGTGTGGCCCAGTTAGTGGCAACGAGGGAGACTGTGGTTGGAGTCCCCTCGCTGTGTTTCTAAAAGAACCAAGATGAACAAGTCATGGCTCTCAGAGGACTTTTCTTCCCCTGGGTCAGCCAGGGGACGGGAAAGGCACGCGTATTTTTGAGAGTGCTTCATGCAAAGCATCTTTTTCTTTTTCAAAAGGGGGCTCAACCGATGCCAGTCAAGTGGGGTGTGTGTGGCCCAGTTAGTGGCAACGAGGGAGACTGTGGTTGGAGTCCCCTCGCTGTGTTTCTAAAAGAACCAAGATGAACAAGTCATGGCTCTCAGAGGACTTTTCTTCCCCTGGGTCAGCCAGGGGACGGGAAAGGCACGCGTATTTTTGAGAGTGCTTCATGCAAAGCATCTTTTTCTTTTTCAAAAGGGGGCTCAACCGATGCCAGTCAAGTGGGGTGTGTGTGGCCCAGTTAGTGGCAACGAGGGAGACTGTGGTTGGAGTCCCCTCGCTGTGTTTCTAAAAGAACCAAGATGAACAAGTCATGGCTCTCAGAGGACTTTTCTTCCCCTGGGTCAGCCAGGGGACGGGAAAGGCACGCTTATTTTTGAGAGTGCTTCATGCAAAGCATCTTTTTCTTTTTCAAAAGGGGGCTCAACCAATGCCAGTCAAGTGGGGTGTGTGTGGCCCAGTTAGTGGCAACGAGGGAGACTGTGGTTGGAGTCCCCTCGCTGTGTTTCTAAAAGAACCAAGATGAACAAGTCATGGCTCTCAGAGGACTTTTCTTCCCCTGGGTCAGCCAGGGGACGGGAAAGGCACGCGTATTTTTGAGAGTGCTTCATGCAAAGCATCTTTTTCTTTTTCAAAAGGGGGCTCAACCGATGCCAGTCAAGTGGGGTGTGTGTGGCCCAGTTAGTGGCAACGAGGGAGACTGTGGTTGGAGTCCCCTCGCTGTGTTTCTAAAAGAACCAAGATGAACAAGTCATGGCTCTCAGAGGACTTTTCTTCCCCTGGGTCAGCCAGGGGACGGGAAAGGCACGCGTATTTTTGAGAGTGCTTCATGCAAAGCATCTTTTTCTTTTTCAAAAGGGGGCTCAACCGATGCCAGTCAAGTGGGGTGTGTGTGGCCCAGTTAGTGGCAACGAGGGAGACTGTGGTTGGAGTCCCCTCGCTGTGTTTCTAAAAGAACCAAGATGAACAAGTCATGGCTCTCAGAGGACTTTTCTTCCCCTGGGTCAGCCAGGGGACGGGAAAGGCACGCGTATTTTTGAGAGTGCTTCATGCAAAGCATCTTTTTCTTTTTCAAAAGGGGGCTCAACCGATGCCAGTCAAGTGGGGTGTGTGTGGCCCAGTTAGTGGCAACGAGGGAGACTGTGGTTGGAGTCCCCTCGCTGTGTTTTACATGCTTTTAGAAGGGCATGACATGGCTTGGAGGTTGACTTTCATCATATGCAAACTGTTGGCTACCAAAATGCTGCCTTTCCAACAACTGTGGTTATAGGCAATGAGGAACATACTGATGAAGATGAGACGCAGATACCCGATTGGGATGACAACTTAAATATTCGGTCAGGGCAAGAAGAAACTCGGTCTGAGGGGGAGGGGAGTGCAAACACAACAATTGATGATGAAGTTCTAGATCCCACCTACTGTCAACCCACAGTCAGACACTCGAGGAGGTCAATAGAGGCGGTGGAGGAGGATGCAACCGACGTCGAAGTAACCTGGCGCCTACCTGGACACAGTCGGAGCACTGGTAGCACGTCTACAACTGCATCCTCAGCCACCACTCTGCCTCTGAGCATTATTCGGGGTGGATCAACAGGTCGCATGGCCTCTAAGCCTTGCCTAGCCTGGTCCTTTTTTGACATAAAAAAAGATCGGCCAAATTATGTGATCTGTAACATTTGGCATGGTTATCTTAGTAGAGGTCAAAACCTCAGCAGTTTGACAACTTCTTCCATGAATCGTCACATGAATAAATATCATATGGCCTGGTGGGAAGCTCACCGTGCTGCAATGCGGCCTAGTGGAGCCAACCATCCACCGCCTGCCCCTTCCAGGGCATCCGCGCGCTCGTCATCTTCTAGGACTGTGGGGACAGCTGTCACCCCTGTTTTTCCACCCACAACTTCCACCACTGTAACCGCAACAGGCAGTTTGCTTGGTAGGTCGTCAGTTGGTTTGGAAGGGGAAACAAGTAAGTGTGTACAGCTCTCTCAGACATCGATAGCACCAACTTTGGATGAAGGCAACATCATGTCTCCGCCTGCACTTTCCTCACAAAGCTGCATTTTTCCAGGGACACCCTACTCAACACCGTCTACACACAGCAGCCAGATCTCTGTCCCTCAGATGTGGTCAAATAAAAGGCCACTTCCTGCGACCCATGACAAAGCGAAGAGGTTGACTCTATCCCTCTGTAAGCTGTTGGCTACAGAAATGCTGCCTTTCCGCCTAGTGGACACACAGGATTTTAGAGACCTTATATCTGTCGCTGTGCCCCAGTACCAGATGCCTAGTCGCCACTACTTCTCTAAGAAAGGTGTGCCCGCGCTACACCAGCATGTCGCACACAACATCACCGCTTCCTTGAGAAACTCTGTGTGTGAACGGGTGCATTTCACCACCGATACTTGGACCAGTAAGCATGGACAGGGACGTTACATGTCGCTGACTGGGCACTGGGTAACTATGGTGATAGATGGTGAAGGGTCTGCTGCACAAGTCTTGCCGTCCCCACGACTTGTGTGTCAATTCTATGTCTGTCCAAGTTCCGCCACAGCTTCTGCATCCTCCACCTCATCTGTGTCCTCCACCTCCGCCCCAAGCCTGCCTGGTCAGGCCACCAGCGTTCTCACTGCGCAGAAGGAATCACGCACCCCTCATTACTATGCTGGCAGCAGAGCGCAACGGCATCAGGCGGTCTTTAGCTTGACATGTCTTGGGAATAAGAGTCACACAGCTGAGGAGTTGTGGTCAGCTCTGCGGTCCGAGTTTAATAAATGGTTGTCTCCACTCAACCTGCAGCCTGGTAAGGCCGTGTGCGACAATGCTGCAAACCTGGGTGCGGCCCTTCGCCTGGGCAAGGTGACACACGTACCTTGTATGGCTCACGTGTTGAACCTTGTCGTCCAGCAATTTTTAACACACTATCCCGGCCTAGATGGCCTTCTAAACAGGGCACGAAAACTGTCAGCTCACTTCCGCCGTTCAAGCGCCGCAGCAGAGCGACTTGCATCGCTCCAGAAGTCTTTCGGCCTGCCGGTTCATCGCCTGAAATGCGATGTGGCGACACGCTGGAATTCAACTCTCCACATGTTACAGCGACTGTGGCAGCACCGGCGAGCCCTGGTGCAATACGTCATGATGTATAGCCTGGGCCAACGAGATGCAGAAGTGGGGCAGATCACCCTGATGGAGTGATCTCAGATCAAGGACCTATGCACCCTTCTGCACAGTTTCGACATGGCGACGAATATGTTTAGCGCTGACAATGCCATTATCAGCATGACGATTACAGTCATTTACATGCTGGAGCACACGCTAAACACTATTCGTAGTCAGGGGGTGGGACAACAGGAAGGGGAGGAACTACAGGAGGATTCATATGCGCAAGACACAACAACATCACCAAGGTCCAGACGTTCATCATCACCAACGCGGCAGGCATGGGACCATGGGGGACAGGGATCAACAAGGGCGCATGGTAGCAGGCGACATGTTGAGGAAGGTGCAGGAGGACATGAAGATATGGAGGATGAACTGTCCATGGACATGGAAGACTCAGCAGATGAGGGGGACCTTGGTCAAATTTCAGTTGAAAGAGGTTGGGGGGAGATGACAGAGGAAGAAAGAACGGTTAGCACCTCTATGCCACAAACACAGCGTGGACTTGGTCCGCATGGCTGCGCAAGACACATGAGTGCCTTCTTGTTGCACTACCTCCAACATGACCCTCGTATTGTCAAAATTAGAAGTGATGATGACTACTGGCTTGCCACACTATTAGATCCCCGGGACAAGTCCAAATTTTGTGACATAATTCCACCCATAGAAAGGGACGCACGTATGCAGGAGTATCAGCATAAGCTGTTACTCGATCTTAGCTCGGCTTTTCCACCAAACAACCGTGCAGGTGAAGGGAGTGATTCTCCCAGTTGTAACTTGACAAACATGGGACGGCCTCGTCATCTTTAACAGTCTACCCGTACCAGTAGGACCGTATCTGGTGCTGGTAACAGCAATTTTATGGAATCTTTTCATAATTTTTTTAGACCCTCCTTTGCAAGGCCACCAGAGACAACAAGTCTGACACATAGTCAACGGATGGAGAGGATGATACAGGAGTATCTCCAAATGAACATCGATGCAATGACTTTGCAAATGGAGCCTTGCTCCTTTTGGGCTTCAAATCTAGAAAAATTGACAGAGCTCTCCAGTTACGCCTTGGAGATTTTGTCGTGTCCAGCTGCCAGCGTTGTCTCTGAACGTGTCTTCAGTGCTGCTGGGTGTGTGCTGACAGATAAGCGCACGCGTCTGTCCAGTGACAATGTGGACAGACTGATGTTCATCAAAATGAACAAGTCATGGATCCAGAAGGAATTTACTACCCCTGTGTCATCCTGGGGAGAGTAAATGCTTGTGGATTTGGAATGTGCTTGATGCAAATCAAAACATCCTGTTTGCAACTAGGGCACAAGTGCTGCCACTGATGGGGTGTCTGTGTGCCCAATTTTGGGAAAAAAGGTAAACTCCGCTTGGAGTAACCCTTGCTTGCTGTGTTTTTTAAAAATGATACAAGATGAACAGATCTGAAGGCAAGATGAAGGCAACATCATGTCTCCGCCTGCACTTTTCTCACAAACCTGCATTTTTCCAGGGACACCCTACTCAACACCGTCTACAGACAGCAGCCAGATCTCTGTCCCTCAGATGTGGTCAAATAAAAGGCCACTTACTGCGACCCATGACAAAGCTAAGTGGTTGACTCTATCCCTCTGTAAGCTGTTGGCTACCGAAATGCTGCCTTTACGCGTAGTGGACACACAGGATTTTACAGACCTTATGTCTGTCGCTGTGCCCCAGTACCAGATGCCCAATCACCACTGCTTCTCCAAGAAAAGCATGCCCGCGCTACACCAGCATGTCGCACACAACATCATCACCACTTCCTTGAGAAAATCTGTGTGCGACAGGGTGCATTTCAACACAGATACTTGGACCAGTAAGCATAGACAGGGTCATTACATGTCACTGACTGGGCACTGGCAAACTATGGTGAGAGATGGAGAAGGGTCTGCTGTACAAGTCTTGCCGTCCCCACGAGTTGTTTCAATCCTTGTTCTGTATGTAGAAGTTAATACACTGCTTCTGCCTCTTCAACCTCGTGTGGGTCCTCTACCTTGGCGCAAACCCTGTGTGGTCAGGCCACCCTTCCTTGCAACTGCGCACAAGGACTACCACACACCTCCTTACTATGCTGGCAGCAGAGCTCAATGCCATCAGGCAGTCAAAGTTTTACTTTGAAATGTATGGGAAATGTGAGTCACACCGCTATTCCAGAGAATAGTAGTCAGGCAGGGTCAAAACATTAATTGAGGAACAGGAACAGAATGGGACGGCCAGGACTTAATCAGAAAACAAGCAGAGGTGAAATGCGTATCGGCCAACAAGGTACATAAACAGCAAGCAGGAAAAGTAGTCAGGTAACAAGCACACAAAATCATAAAACTGAACTGGGGGTAAAATTAACCAGAGGTTCATAGCTATGTCTGGCAGTGGTCTGCAGACAGGATGGGCATAAAAAAGGGTGTGGTGTCTTCCCATTGGTTGTAGCTGAATGATGGTATTTCATCTGTGAGATACCCACCAGCTACATTCAGCCAGAGATTCTGCATCTGTCAAGGTAATGCAGCCCAGTGGGTGAGCATAACCTGCGTCCACCTGCGCCGCTGGCATCGACTACTCTCCCATCATCAGCACTATTCATGAAAGGAACACGTTGTCACCTGGCAACCGGAGTACAAATTGACGGAGCGGACTACGTTGGTGACTTAACAGCCGTGTGCGGCAATGATGCAAACCTGGCTGTGGGCCATCGTCAGGGCAATGTGACACACGTGCCTTGTATGGCTCACGTGTTGAACCGAATTCTCCAGCAATTTTTAAAACACCATCACGGCCTACATGGACTTGTGCAGCGGGCACGCTCACTATGTGCTCACTTCCATCGTGCGCACACAGCAGCTCAACAACTTTCATCACTCCGGAAGTCTTAGGGTCTGGCAGTTAAACGCCGGAAATGCGATGTTCCGACACGCAGGAATTGGAATCTGCACATGTTGCAGCGTGTGTGGCAGCACCGCAGAGCCCTGCTGAAATACGGTAAGACATATAGCCTGGGATAACTTGATCCAGAGGTGGTGCAGATCACGCTGCTGGAGTGGTGTCAGATCAAGGACCTATGCACCCTGCTACACAGTTTTGAAATGTCGACGAAGATGTTTAGCACTGGCAATGTCATTCTCAGGGTGACAATTCTGGTCATCTACATGATGGAGCACACTGTAATTATTATTCAGAGTCAGGTGTTGGGACAAGAGGAAGGGGAGGAAGTACAGGAGGAGTCATATGCGGAAGGGATAACAAGATCTACGAGGTCCAGATGGTCAGCGGCACCTATGCGGCAGTCATGGTGAGGGAGAGGGATTAACAAGGGCGCACAGTATCAGCAAAAAGTGTTGATGAAAGTGCAGGAGCCCATGAAGAAATGGAGGACGAACTGGCGATCGGCATGGAAGACTCAGCAGATGAGTGAGAGCTTGCTCACATTTCGGTTGTGCGAGGTTGTGGGTAGAGGACAGAGGAAGTATGCACGATTCTCACCTCTCTGCCACCAACACACCAAGGACTTGGTCCTCCTGGATGCACAAGACACATGAGCGGATTCTTGCTGCACTACCTACAACATGACCCTCGGATTGTACGAATTCAAAGTAATCCAGAATACTGGGTTGCCACACTGTTAGATCCCCGGTACAAGACAAAATTTGCCGAACTAATTCCTGCCATAGAAATAGACGCACGTATACAGGAGTATCTGCAGAATGTGGTACGCAATCTTAGATCTACTTTTCCACTAAACACCAGTGCTGCACAGAGTGAATCTCAACGCTTTGTCATGGATAGGAGGAAATGGTTTTTTACTTGTCCACATCGGAGGGACCGAGGGATGGCTGCTGTGCTGAGATGGCGTTGAGTACGGTGTCCCTGCACAGTTGCACTTTTGGTCATATCCCAAAATGAGTTGGAAAAGGACAGATGCTGTTGGAAAGGGGAACAGGTGTGTTGGAAAGGGGAAAAAAATTTTGGTCCGTGGATTTGGTGGTTAAGCAACTGTAACATTTGCTGAAGAAACAACATCTGTTACAGTGGGACTGGCAGATTTGGATAAAGTGGTATATAATCTGTGACCGCTATATAACGAAAATTAATAAGAAAAGAAAGAGAAAGGTATATATCCCCATCAGCAGTCAGTGTCCACCGTGCTCCCAGTTGGAAAAGGAGAGGTTGGCAACTGGAAGGTTTGGTGGAGGATACAGAGCTGTGTGGCTATGAAACTAATAGTAGCCTGAACCGAGTTAGACGCCATTCGGATCTGGAGACTGTGAGCCCTGTTAGCGTCACAGGGTCCACATGCCCACCCAGCCCAGGAACTCCCTGTTAACAACACAGGGGCCATTGAGTACGCTGACCGTGTGCGTAGGGGCCACACCTGTGGACAGCAGGCGCAGCAGCAGGCCTGTTAATGCCACTGGGCTGCACAAGCAGGACTGTTAGGACAGGAGCTGGTCTTAACCGTTCTGCGTTACCAACTGTGGTGGTGGCCTGCATCCACCACCCTATCCCTGCCTACCTCTGGCCTAAAGCCGCAATGGGTTCAACACATGGAGGTGTGCTCTTTCGGAGCATAATAGAAGACTGTGCACCTCCTTGTTGGCTCCAGCCCCTTTGATAACCTGGGTCCGCCCCAAACCATGGTGAACCACAATGCACCTCCTATAGACAAAAGTAGAGTGACACGTCATGAGTGGCATAACTAGCGTCCTATTTGGAAACGCAACTTCAATGATGACCTCATGGCTGCCATGACCCAAACACCTCACCAGTCATCGTCTGACCATCAATAATGCGATGACAAGTCATAGGTGTGGGCCTCTGCAAGCCATTTGGGAGGACACCTGATGCCCTGTGGTCTATATGGGACCCCCACATCAGGGCCAGGGCCAAAGAGTTCATTACCGGACCTAGTCTCTGATGCAGGAAGTGCCTGAGCATGCTCAGTAGCATGAAATACAGTCTCTGAAAAAAGACTATCAGCTTTAGCATGGTGTCTAGGCACAAAACAGGACTTAGACCCGGCACGGAATGCAAGCACCTGTGCAAAGAGGCTTTTCACACTTAGTGTGGGAGCATGCGCTGTATCCCGAAATGAAGACTTAGCGTCAGGAATGGCACAGTCAGGCTGAGCATACTCACTAGGCGAAACACTGTAATTATGCTGCAGCTGGGGTACATCGGCACACGCATGCGCACTTGCTGCCTCTCCACACTTAGACGTGGAGGGGAAATTTGTCTTGGAGATGCTGTCTATGAACAGAAGGAAAAGCTAAAGGAAGCCTGACTTTCTATCCCTCCGAATTATGAAATGCAGCAATGAATTCCATGAGTTTGCTATAACATTAGCGTAGCAAAATGTGCATGAGGGTGTGATGTAGAGGTGCTAGAAATAGCTTGTCACCAGTGGGGCACTAATGGAATACAACAGCCAGTTCTATGATGCCACAAAATGGCAGTATTTTGTGCTATCATTATAGCTTATTAAAAACAGAGCACGAGGTTGTCATGCAGAGGTGCTGCACATAGATTTGCAGTAGTGTGAATAGACAAAAGTACAATAGCCACGTTTAGGATACAACTAGGTACAGTGAGTGTTTGCTAGTATAATGGCTGAGTTTAAAAAAGTTAGAGTGTGCAATGCAGGCAGACGTGCTGCAAATAACGTTCCAATACTGTGAATAGACAAAAGTACAAAAGCCACGTTTAGGATACAACTAGGTACACTGTGTGTTTGCTAGTATAATGGCTGAGTTTAAAAAAGTTAGAGTGTGCAATGCAGGCAGACGTGCTGCAAATAACGTTCCAATACTGTGAATTGACAAAAGTACAATAGCCACGTTTAGGATACAACTAGGTACAGTGAGTGTTTGCTAGTATAATGGCTGAGTTTAAAAAAGTTAGAGTGTGCAATGCAGGCAGACGTGCTGCAAATAACGTTCCAATACTGTGAATAGACAAAAGTACAAAAGCCACGTTTAGGATACAACTAGGTACACTGTGTGTTTGCTAGTATAATGGCTGAGTTTAAAAAAGTTAGAGTGTGCAATGCAGGCAGACGTGCTGCAAATAACGTTCCAATACTGTGAATAGACAAAAGTACAAAAGCCACGTTTACGATACAACTAGGTACACTGAGTGTTTGCTAGTATAATGGCTGAGTTTAAAAAAGTTAGAGTGTGCAATGCAGGCAGACGTGCTGCAAATAACGTTCCAATACTGTGAATTGACAAAAGTCCAATAGCCACGTTTAGGATACAACTAGGTACAGTGAGTGTTTGCTAGTATAATGGCTGAGTTTAAAAAAGTTTGAGTGTGCAATGCAGGCAGACGTGCTGCAAATAACGTTCCAATACTGTGAATTGACAAAAGTACAATAGCCACGTTTAGGATACAACTAGGTACAGTGAGTGTTTGCTAGTATAATGGCTGAGTTTAAAAAAGTTAGAGTGTGCAATGCAGGCAGACGTGCTGCAAATAACGTTCCAATACTGTGAATAGACAAAAGTACAAAAGCCACGTTTAGGATACAACTAGGTACACTGAGTGTTTGCTAGTAAAATTGCTTAGTTTAAAAAAGTTGGAGTGTGCAATGCAGGCAGATGTGCTCTGCAAATGTCTTTGCACTAGTGGGACTATAGCAAAGTCCAATAGCCACGTATAGGATGCCACTAGGTACACTGAGTGTTTGCTAGTATAATGGCTTAGTAACAATGAGTTGTAGTGTGCAATGCAGGCAGACGTGCTCTGCAAATGTCTTTGCACTAGTGGGACTATAGCAAAGTCCAATAGCCACCTTTAGGATGCCACTATGTACACTGAGTGTTTGCTAGTAAAATTGCTTAGTTTAAAAAAGTTGTAGTGTGCAATGCAGGCAGACGTGCTCTGCAAATGTCTTTGCACTAGTGGGACTATAGCAAAGTCCAATAGCCACAGATAGGATGCCACTAGGTACACTGAGTGTTTGCTAGTATAATGGCTTAGTTAGAATGAGTTGGAGTGTGCAGAGGACAAGAGGGTACAGTGGCAGGATTGTGGTGCTCTGGGTAGAGGAATGGAAGCCTGCCTTTCTATTCCCTCCTAATGGTGAAATGCAGGGAGGAAATCCCTGACCTGGGCTACACAGACGCTGTTGCTGTTTGCAGGACCTGTCACCTATGGCTCTCTGACCCTGCCGCTTTGAGCCCTTAAAAGGACTGCTAGAAAGTGCTCTCCCTAAGCTGTCTAACGCTGTGTATGCAGCGCATGCAGCTGTATCGGCTATAGGACTCAGGAGGACGGAGCTGTGACACTGATGTCTGACACCAAAGACGCAGAAGGCAGATAATGGCGTTCGTGAAGAAAATGTCCGGTTTTATAATGCAGGGACATGTGACATGCAGATCCTATCACACATGCCGTTGCTTCTCTGGCTCAAAGTCCACTTAGCTGTGTGTGTGTCTGTGATTGGCTGACATGCTGGCCCGCCCCACAAGACGCGCGCGCTTAGGGAAGGAAGACAAGAAAAAAAAAAAAAAAATGGCGATCGCCATTATAGAAACAGCAGTGATCTGAAGGCGCTGTTCACGCACACTATACACTGAAATGTGATAATAGTTTGATTCACAGAGTGACTTACACTATTACAGCAGAAACCAAGCTATGATTTAGCTGTTTTTTGGCTGCTAGAACCGTTCTCGAACGTTTCTAGAACTATCGAGCTTTTGCAAAAAGCTCGAGTTCTAGTTCGATCTAGAACATGCCCCAAAATCACTCGAGCCTAGAACTGGAGAACCACGAACCACGAACCGCGCTCAACTCTAGAAATGACCCCTGGCAGCATGTAGAAACCCTAAAAATGTCACAAAAGTCTCAGAAGAGTGCTCAAATGACATGGCAACAGCATGGGGAAGACCCCTTGAAGTATTTATCACTCAAAAGTCACAGCTGTGAACAATTTTGTCCGCAATTTACACCATTTTTACGGACTCACCAGAAAACCTTCCAAAATGACACCAAAATGAATTTTCATGGCGGAAATGTTAAGGGCACATACCCAATAGTGAGATAGAGCTGGTGTATGTTACTTTTGGAGATTTCATGAAAGATTTTACGTGAAAACATTGTGTGCCACTTCGATGTCCCTGAGAAGAGACGTACATGAAGGCCTCTTGAGTCTAATGTGCCCATTTTGAGGAAGTGGGTCTATTGTAGTATAGCCCTTTGGTAGGGCAGCCAAAAATTGGGAGGCTCCACATTGTCCCTGGATAGAGACGTGCATGAGGGCCTGTAAACCTGAAGTGTCCATTGTCAGGAAGTGGGTCTATTGTAATATAGCCCTTAGGCAGGGCAGCCAAAAATTGGGAGGCTCCACATTGTCCCTGGATAGAGACGTGCATGAGGGCCTCAAATCATTGTTCCCATTGCAAAGGAGCGGGTCTCCTGTCGTTGTAATGTCCATTCTGAAAGAATGGGCGAAATAATTTACCACTGGGGGTATACCTGAAACAAAGGCCTAACTATTATAACGGTCATCATTGTGGCGCATGAGGAGAAGGAGGAGCAGTCCAGCGATTATCCAAAGTCCAGAAGTGTGTACTCATGGGTGAGTGGAGGTACATGGCAAATTCCCGTTACAAACTTTAAATTCCGCTCTCATTTGCTGGTGGTGTGGTGAAGTCTGGCCCAATCCAACCCTTGTTCAAATTGATCAGAGTCAGCCTGTCAGCATTTTCAGTTGACAGGCGGGTGCGTTTATCTGTAATGATTCCACCTGTGGCACTAAAAACACGCTCTGACAAAACGCTAGCGGCAGGGCAGGCCAGGACTTCCAAGGCGTAGAGAGCCAATTCATGCCACGTGTCCACCTTGGATACCCAATAATTGTAAGGCACAGAGGAATATCGGAGTACAGTTGTTCGATCTGCAAGGTACTCCTTGAGCATCTGGGCAAACTTAGGATTTCTTGTGGCACTACCCCGCACCTCAGGGGCTGTGGTACGTGAGGGGCTGAGAAAACTGTCCCACATCTTAAAGACTGTTCCCCTACCTCTGGCGGATTGGACTTGTGCCCCTCTCGGCTGTATGCCTTGGTTGTCCACTGATTCCTGACCTATGCAGCTAGCGTTTTCTGAGGGGAATGCTTTGCCTACTTCCGTGACTATGGCCTTCTGGAACTGCTGCATTTTGGCTGACCTCTGCGCCTCGGGAATAAGAGACATAAAGTTCTCCTTGTAGCGTGGGTCTAACAGTGTTACCAACCAGTAATGATTGTCGGCCAAGATGTTCTTAACGCGAGGGTCACGAGACAGGCAGCTTAACATAAAGTCAGCCATGTGCGCCAGACTCTTAACAGCCAGTACTTCAGTATCCTGACCAACACGATGACTGAACATGCTGTCCTCCTCCTCCTCCTCATCTACCCTGTCCTCTGGCCAGCCACGCTGAACCGAGGATATGACTGGTGTGCATGTCATATCCTCAATTTGGCCGGAGAGTTGCTCCATGTCTTCATTCTCCTCCTCGTCATAGTCCTCCACTGCACATTGTGATGAGATGAGGCTGGGCTGTGTGTTATCACCCACACCCACTACTGTTTCTTGCTCCAACTCATCGTGCTCCGCCTGCAATGCATCATGTTTGTTTTTGAGCAGAGACTGTTTTAGAAGGCAGTATTTAGAAGCGGTATGGTGACGCTAATAATGGCGTCATCACCACTCACCATCTTGGTGGAGTCCTCAAAGTTTTGGAGGATGGTACATAGGTCGGATATCCATCTCCACTCCTCAGGTGTTATGTGTGGAGTTTGACCCATTTCCCGATGGCTTAGGTGATGCAGGTACTCAACAACTGCCCTCTTCTGCTTACATATCCTGACCAACATGTGCAGAGTTGAATTCCAACGCGTGGGGACATCACACACCAGTCTGTGAGCCGGAAGATGCAAACGGCGCTGAAAGCCGGCAAGGCCGGCTGAAGTAGTAGGTGACTTTCGAAAATGTGCAGACAGGCGGCAAACTTTTACCAGCAGATCAGACAGCTCTCGGTATGACTTTAGAAACCGCTGAACCACGAGGTTGAGCACATGGGCCACGCATGGAACATGTGTCAGCTGGCCTCGCCTCAAAGCCGCCACCAGGTTCCGGCCATTGTCACACACGACCTTTCCTGGCTTTAGGTTCAGAGGTGTGAGCCAGTGATCTGCCTGCTGTTTCAGAGCTGTCTACACATCTTCTGCATTGTGGGGTTTGTCACCTATGCAGATTAGCTTCAGCACAGCCTGTTGCAGCTTCGCCGAGGCAGTGCTGCAGTGCTTCCAGCTTGGGACTGGTGTGGAGGGTAAAGTGGATGAGGATGCGCAGGAGGAGGAGGAGGCTGAAGAGCATGACATTCCGGAGCTGTAGAGTGTGGGTGAAACCCTGACTGAGGTAGGGCCTGCAAACCTTGGTGTGGGAAGGACGTGTTCCGTCCCTCGCTCAGACTGGGTCCCAGCTTCCACAATATTAACCCAGTGTGCCGTCAACGAGATGTAGCGGCCTTGCCCACAAGCACTTGTCCACGTGTCTGTGGTTAGGTGGACTTTGGGTGAAACAGCGTTGTTCAGGGCACGTGTGATGTTTTGTGACACGTGGTTATGCAATGCGGGGACGGCACACCGGGAGAAATAGTGGTGGCTGGGGACCGAGTAACGTGGGACAGCTGCCGCCATCAGGTCGCGGAATGCTTCTGTCTCCACCAGCCTAAAAGGTAACATTTCCAGCGCAAGCAGTCGCGAAATGTTAGCATTTAGAACTGTGGCATGTGGGGCGTTGGCAGTGTATTTGCGCCTGCGTTCAAAGGTTTGCTGAATGGATAACTGAACGCTGCGCTGGGACAAGGACGTGCTTGATGATGGTGTTATTTCTGCGTAGGCAACTGCAGGTGCAAGACCGGAGGAGACTTGTTCGCAGGCAGCATGGACAGGGGATTGGCTCGCATGCACAACAAGCGAAGACGTAGCAGTGACATCAGCAAGCACTGCTCCTCGACTCTGTTGTACTTCCCACAAAGTCGGGTGCTTGGCTGACATGTGCCTGATCATGCTGGTGGTGGTCAGGCTGCTAGTTTTGGTACCCCTGCTGATGCTGGCACGGCAGGTGTTGCAAATGGCCTTTTTAGAATCATCTGGAGCTAACTTAAAAAACTGCCAGACTCGGGAAGACCTAACATTTGTACAGGCACCTTGTGTCGTGTTGTTTTTCCGGGGAACAATTGCCTGTTGGGATGCAACGCCTCCCTCCCCCTGTGCACTGCTGTCCTCACTCTGCATATCCTCCTGCCAGGTTGGGTCAGTTACTGGATCATCCACCACGTCGTCTTCCTCTTCCGCACCCTGCTCCTCCTCCTGACTTCCTGACAATTGTGTCTCATCATCGTCCACCCCTTGTTGAGACACGTTGCCAACTTCGTGAGAACGTGGCTGCTCAAATATTTGGGCATCTGTACATACGATCTCCTCATGACCCACTTCAACATGAGCTGGCGAGAGGCAAGAATGTGCGAATGGAAACGTGAACAGCTCTTCCGAGTGTCCAAGTGTGGGATCAGTAATGTCCGAGGACGTGTACTCAGCCTTGTGGTAGGAAGGAGGATCAGGTTCTGAAATGTGCGGTGCAGTATCACGGCTACTGACACTTGACCGTGTGGAAGACAGAGTGTTTGTGGTGGTGCCAATCTGACTGGAAGCATTTTCTGCTATCCAACTAACAACCTGTTGACACTGGTCTTGGTTCAAGAGCGGTGTACTGCTGCGGTCCCCAAGAATTTGGGACAGGACGTGCGAGCGACTAGATGTGGCCCTTTGTTGTGGCGAAATTAGAGCTTGCCCACGACCTCGGCCTCTGCCTGCACCACCATCACGTCCACTTCCTTGTTCGTTGCCAACGCCCTTGCGCATTTTGCAATGCTGTGCTGACGTGTATTCACTAGACTTTTGCGTTATATCCAAGTTTGTGCAAAACGCACACAAGTGCACCTGTACGCTGCCACCGACAGGCACACACGTGCGGTTTTTAAATGCAAGCACGGACTCACTAAGAACCTAACAGGTTTTTAGGAGCGACAATTACTGAGAAGTCTGACACTATCAGACACTGCTGACTGACGTGTATTATTCACTAGACTTGTGTGTTATATAATAGTTTGTGCAAAACGTGCACCTGTACGCTGCCACCGACAGGCACACACGGGCGGTTTTTAAATGCAAGCACGGACGCACTAAGAACCTAACAGGTTTTTAGGAGTGACAATTGCTGAGAAGTCTGACACTATCAGGACTGTTTTAGACTGTGTACACCAGCCCCAGATATGATGAAGGCTGGTATACGGTCACCACTAGGAATGGCTATATACCCTGCCTGCCAGCCTGCCTGCCTGTATACTGCTACAATAGTCCTGACAAGGACTCTTCTGGTCACTAGCCTGTATTCCGACCTGGCTATACCCTGCCTGTATACAGCAACAATAGTCCTGAGAAGGACTCTGCTACTGTACTCCGACCTGGCTATACCCTGCCTGCCTGTATACAACTATAATAGTCCTGAGAAGGACTTCTGGTCACACTGTTTGCAGCCCTGCTATGGAAATAACTATAAAGGGCCGCAAACCTTTCCCTGAAGCAGCAACACTCTCCCTGCACTGACTGTCTGGATGGCTGTGTGCAGAGCACAGCGCGCCTGCCAGTATAAAGGCTCGGTCACGCTGTGCAGGCCGGCCAATCACTGCAATTCCACAACTAACAGGGCTGTGGCATTGCAGTGGTCTGCCAGCCAATCCCTGCATGAGGGCTGGCTCTCAAAAGAGCGCCAACATGCAGGGATGAAGACCACGAGTACAGCACGAGTATCGCGAGATTACTCGGTCCCCGCCGAGTAGCCCGAGTACAGTGATACTCGTGCGAGTACCGAGTAGTAACAAGCATACTCGCTCATCACTATTCGGCACCAGTGTCCTTGAGGCCTTCAGTGATGGTGTCGCCCATGGTAACGGGCTGCAAGCTCTCACGGGCGCCACCACCCATCTCAACCACTAACAAGACATTGGCACTAGGCCATCGGGCCTCAGGTGTGGGGCTCCTCCTTTGCCTCTCGGCACAGGTGAAGCTAATATGTCCTGGTTGGTCACAAGTGAATCACCGGCGGGTATCAGATGTAGGTCGGGAGCTAGAAGATGGGGCAGGACCTCCAGAATGTCGGTTGGCCAGGGCAGGGGTGGTTGTGGTCATCTTACCGCCTTTGCTGCTGGCAGTGGAAGGCTTCCGCACCTCCGATGCACGGTTGGCCTCATAGGTGTCGGCAAGCTGGGTTGCTTTCGCAGCCTCCTTGGGCTCTCAGTCCATAGCAAACTGTCGAACCTCCACAGGACAAAGATGTAGCAGTTGGTCCTTCACCATTAGGTCCTTTAGCTCCTCAAAGGTTGTAATGGACAATCCTTGGACCCACTGATCAAAGGTGGTTCAGAGCCCATCCACCACATTACTGTAGCTGTCATGAGGTCCACGCTTGAGGATCCGGAATTTTTTGCAGTACACCTCTGGAGTCTGCTGGCAATTCCGCATCAGATCCAGCTTTATGGCCTCATAGTCTGCATTTAGTGCTGGAGGGAGTGCAGAAAACACTTCCGGGCACTTGCCTCGCAGTCCTAGTGTTTGATATCGGGCCCACTGGCCACTGGGCAACTGGTAGTGATGGTAAGTCTTTTCAAATCCCCTCAGAAAAGTGTCCAAGTCCCCATCCTTTTCCATCACAGGAAAGTGCTCAGGTCGGTGTTTGAAGCTGCTGGCATTATTAGACTCACAGTTCAGTGGGGAAGAGGTCTGCTGCTGGTGTTGGAGACCCTTCAGTTTGTGGTCTCTCCGAGCTTGGGCTTCCCGCTGTGCTCGCTCAGCCTCGGCCTGATGCTCAGCTCTTACAGCCTGATGCTCAGCTCTTACAGCCTGTCTCTCAGCAAACTGACGCTCTGCTTGGCGTTCTTGTAGCAAAAACTGTAGCCGCGCTTGAGACTCGCATTCTCCCAGTTGCTGCAGAATCATCGGTAATTAAGAGTAGAGATGAGCGAACCGGTCGCGGTTCGGCTCGAGGTTGGTTCGCCGAACGGACCTCCCGTTCGAGTTCGGTTCGTCGAACGTTCGACGAACCGAACTCGAACTGCATAGGAAACAATGGCAGGCAATCACAAACACAGAAAAACACCTAGAAAACACCCTCAAAGGTGTCCTAAAGGTGACAAACAACTCAAACACATTGGAAAGTGACAAGGACATATACTCATGCAAAAACAAAACAGCTGGACAAGGAAAAAGAGGAGGACACACAGATATAGGCATGGCACGCCCTTCTAAAATCATGTAAAACACCGCAAGGTGACTCCAAGCGGAGTCTCCCTTTTTTCCAAAAATTGGGCCACACACACACCCACCCCTTCAGTGGCAGCAGTTGTGCCCCAGTTGTACACTTCACAGCTACATTTGCATCAAGCACATTCAAAAATACGCCATTCTTATCCGTCCCCAGGATGACACCGGGGTAGGTAGCAAAGTCTTTCCTGATCCCAGCTCTGTTCATCTTGGCTTCTTTTAAAAACACAGCAAGCAAGGGTTACTCCAAGCGGAGTCTCCCTTTTTTCCAAAAATTGGGCCACACAGACACCCACCCCATCAGTGGCAGCACTTGGGCCCTAGTTGCAAACAGGATGTTTTGATTTGCATCAAGCACATTCAAAAATACGCCATTCTTATCCGTCCCCAGGATGACACCGGGGTACGTAGATAAAGTCTTTGCTGATCCATGACTTGTTCATCTTGGCTTCTTTTAAAAACAATGTAAGCAAGGGTTACTCCAAGCGGAGTCTCCCTTTTTTTCCAAAAATTGGGCCACACAGACACCCACCCCATCAGTGGCAGCACTTGGGCCCTAGTTGCAAACAGGATGTTTTGATTTGCATCAAGCACATTCAAAAATACGCCATTCTTATCCGTCCCCAGGATGACACCGGGGTAGGTAGCAAAGTCTTTCCTGATCCCAGCTCTGTTCATCTTGGCTTCTTTTAAAAACACAGCAAGCAAGGGTTACTCCAAGCGGAGTCTCCCTTTTTTCCAAAAATTGGGCCCACACACACCCACCCCTTCAGTGGCAGCAGTTGTGCCCCAGTTGTACACTTCACAGCTAGATTTGCATCAAGCACATTCAAAAATACGCCATTCTTATCCGTCCCCAGGATGACACCGGGGTAGGTAGCAAAGTCTTTCCTGATCCCAGCTCTGTTCATCTTGGCTTCTTTTAAAAACACAGCAAGCAAGGGTTACTCCAAGCGGAGTCTCCCTTTTTTCCAAAAATTGGGCCACACAGACACCCACCCCATCAGTGGCAGCACTTGGGCCCTAGTTGCAAACAGGATGTTTTGATTTGCATCAAGCACATTCAAAAATACGCCATTCTTATCCGTCCCCAGGATGACACCGGGGTACGTAGATAAAGTCTTTGCTGATCCATGACTTGTTCATCTTGGCTTCTTTTAAAAACAATGTAAGCAAGGGTTACTCCAAGCGGAGTCTCCCTTTTTTTCCAAAAATTGGGCCACACAGACACCCACCCCATCAGTGGCAGCACTTGGGCCCTAGTTGCAAACAGGATGTTTTGATTTGCATCAAGCACATTCAAAAATACGCCATTCTTATCCGTCCCCAGGATGACACCGGGGTAGGTAGCAAAGTCTTTCCTGATCCCAGCTCTGTTCATCTTGGCTTCTTTTAAAAACACAGCAAGCAAGGGTTACTCCAAGCGGAGTCTCCCTTTTTTCCAAAAATTGGGCCCACACACACCCACCCCTTCAGTGGCAGCAGTTGTGCCCCAGTTGTACACTTCACAGCTAGATTTGCATCAAGCACATTCAAAAATACGCCATTCTTATCCGTCCCCAGGATGACACCGGGGTAGGTAGCAAAGTCTTTCCTGATCCCAGCTCTGTTCATCTTGGCTTCTTTTAAAAACACAGCAAGCAAGGGTTACTCCAAGCGGAGTCTCCCTTTTTTCCAAAAATTGGGCCACACAGACACCCACCCCATCAGTGGCAGCACTTGGGCCCTAGTTGCAAACAGGATGTTTTGATTTGCATCAAGCACATTCAAAAATACGCCATTCTTATCCGTCCCCAGGATGACACCGGGGTACGTAGATAAAGTCTTTGCTGATCCATGACTTGTTCATCTTGGCTTCTTTTAAAAACAATGTAAGCAAGGGTTACTCCAAGCGGAGTCTCCCTTTTTTTCCAAAAATTGGGCCACACAGACACCCACCCCATCAGTGGCAGCACTTGGGCCCTAGTTGCAAACAGGATGTTTTGATTTGCATCAAGCACATTCAAAAATACGCCATTCTTATCCGTCCCCAGGATGACACCGGGGTAGGTAGCAAAGTCTTTCCTGATCCCAGCTCTGTTCATCTTGGCTTCTTTTAAAAACACAGCAAGCAAGGGTTACTCCAAGCGGAGTCTCCCTTTTTTCCAAAAATTGGGCCCACACACACCCACCCCTTCAGTGGCAGCAGTTGTGCCCCAGTTGTACACTTCACAGCTAGATTTGCATCAAGCACATTCAAAAATACGCCATTCTTATCCGTCCCCAGGATGACACCGGGGTAGGTAGCAAAGTCTTTCCTGATCCCAGCTCTGTTCATCTTGGCTTCTTTTAAAAACACAGCAAGCAAGGGTTACTCCAAGCGGAGTCTCCCTTTTTTCCAAAAATTGGGCCCACACACACCCACCCCTTCAGTGGCAGCAGTTGTGCCCCAGTTGTACACTTCACAGCTAGATTTGCATCAAGCACATTCAAAAATACGCCATTCTTATCCGTCCCCAGGATGACACCGGGGTAGGTAGCAAAGTCTTTCCTGATCCCAGCTCTGTTCATCTTGGCTTCTTTTAAAAACACAGCAAGCAAGGGTTACTCCAAGCGGAGTCTCCCTTTTTTCCAAAAATTGGGCCACACAGACACCCACCCCATCAGTGGCAGCACTTGGGCCCTAGTTGCAAACAGGATGTTTTGATTTGCATCAAGCACATTCAAAAATACGCCATTCTTATCCGTCCCCAGGATGACACCGGGGTACGTAGATAAAGTCTTTGCTGATCCATGACTTGTTCATCTTGGCTTCTTTTAAAAACAATGTAAGCAAGGGTTACTCCAAGCCGAGTCTCCCTTTTTTTCCAAAAATTGGGCCACACAGACACCCACCCCATCAGTGGCAGCACTTGGGCCCTAGTTGCAAACAGGATGTTTTGATTTGCATCAAGCACATTCAAAAATACGCCATTCTTATCCGTCCCCAGGATGACACCGGGGTAGGTAGCAAAGTCTTTCCTGATCCCAGCTCTGTTCATCTTGGCTTCTTTTAAAAACACAGCAAGCAAGGGTTACTCCAAGCGGAGTCTCCCTTTTTTCCAAAAATTGGGCCACACAGACACCCACCCCATCAGTGGCAGCACTTGGGCCCTAGTTGCAAACAGGATGTTTTGATTTGCATCAAGCACATTCAAAAATACGCCATTCTTATCCGTCCCCAGGATGACACCGGGGTACGTAGATAAAGTCTTTGCTGATCCATGACTTGTTCATCTTGGCTTCTTTTAAAAACAATGTAAGCAAGGGTTACTCCAAGCGGAGTCTCCCTTTTTTTCCAAAAATTGGGCCACACAGACACCCACCCCATCAGTGGCAGCACTTGGGCCCTAGTTGCAAACAGGATGTTTTGATTTGCATCAAGCACATTCAAAAATACGCCATTCTTATCCGTCCCCAGGATGACACCGGGGTAGGTAGCAAAGTCTTTCCTGATCCCAGCTCTGTTCATCTTGGCTTCTTTTAAAAACACAGCAAACAAGGGTTACTCCAAGCGGAGTCTCCCTTTTTTCCAAAAATTGGGCCCACACACACCCACCCCTTCAGTGGCAGCAGTTGTGCCCCAGTTGTACACTTCACAGCTAGATTTGCATCAAGCACATTCAAAAATACGCCATTCTTATCCGTCCCCAGGATGACACCGGGGTAGGTAGCAAAGTCTTTCCTGATCCCAGCTCTGTTCATCTTGGCTTCTTTTAAAAACACAGCAAGCAAGGGTTACTCCAAGCGGAGTCTCCCTTTTTTCCAAAAATTGGGCCACACAGACACCCACCCCATCAGTGGCAGCACTTGGGCCCTAGTTGCAAACAGGATGTTTTGATTTGCATCAAGCACATTCAAAAATACGCCATTCTTATCCGTCCCCAGGATGACACCGGGGTACGTAGATAAAGTCTTTGCTGATCCATGACTTGTTCATCTTGGCTTCTTTTAAAAACAATGTAAGCAAGGGTTACTCCAAGCGGAGTCTCCCTTTTTTTCCAAAAATTGGGCCACACAGACACCCACCCCATCAGTGGCAGCACTTGGGCCCTAGTTGCAAACAGGATGTTTTGATTTGCATCAAGCACATTCAAAAATACGCCATTCTTATCCGTCCCCAGGATGACACCGGGGTAGGTAGCAAAGTCTTTCCTGATCCCAGCTCTGTTCATCTTGGCTTCTTTTAAAAACACAGCAAGCAAGGGTTACTCCAAGCGGAGTCTCCCTTTTTTCCAAAAATTGGGCCCACACACACCCACCCCTTCAGTGGCAGCAGTTGTGCCCCAGTTGTACACTTCACAGCTAGATTTGCATCAAGCACATTCAAAAATACGCCATTCTTATCCGTCCCCAGGATGACACCGGGGTAGGTAGCAAAGTCTTTCCTGATCCCAGCTCTGTTCATCTTGGCTTCTTTTAAAAACACAGCAAGCAAGGGTTACTCCAAGCGGAGTCTCCCTTTTTTCCAAAAATTGGGCCCACACACACCCACCCCTTCAGTGGCAGCAGTTGTGCCCCAGTTGTACACTTCACAGCTAGATTTGCATCAAGCACATTCAAAAATACGCCATTCTTATCCGTCCCCAGGATGACACCGGGGTAGGTAGCAAAGTCTTTCCTGATCCCAGCTCTGTTCATCTTGGCTTCTTTTAAAAACACAGCAAGCAAGGGTTACTCCAAGCGGAGTCTCCCTTTTTTCCAAAAATTGGGCCACACAGACACCCACCCCATCAGTGGCAGCACTTGGGCCCTAGTTGCAAACAGGATGTTTTGATTTGCATCAAGCACATTCAAAAATACGCCATTCTTATCCGTCCCCAGGATGACACCGGGGTACGTAGATAAAGTCTTTGCTGATCAATGACTTGTTCATCTTGGCTTCTTTTAAAAACAATGTAAGCAAGGGTTACTCCAAGCGGAGTCTCCCTTTTTTTCCAAAAATTGGGCCACACAGACACCCACCCCATCAGTGGCAGCACTTGGGCCCTAGTTGCAAACAGGATGTTTTGATTTGCATCAAGCACATTCAAAAATACGCCATTCGTATCCGTCCCCAGGATGACACCGGGGTAGGTAGCAAAGTCTTTCCTGATCCCAGCTCTGTTCATCTTGGCTTCTTTTAAAAACACAGCAAGCAAGGGTTACTCCAAGCGGAGTCTCCCTTTTTTCCAAAAATTGGGCCCACACACACCCACCCCTTCAGTGGCAGCAGTTGTGCCCCAGTTGTACACTTCACAGCTAGATTTGCATCAAGCACATTCAAAAATACGCCATTCTTATCCGTCCCCAGGATGACACCGGGGTAGGTAGCAAAGTCTTTCCTGATCCCAGCTCTGTTCATCTTGGCTTCTTTTAAAAACACAGCAAGCAAGGGTTACTCCAAGCGGAGTCTCCCTTTTTTCCAAAAATTGGGCCACACAGACACCCACCCCATCAGTGGCAGCACTTGGGCCCTAGTTGCAAACAGGATGTTTTGATTTGCATCAAGCACATTCAAAAATACGCCATTCTTATCCGTCCCCAGGATGACACCGGGGTACGTAGATAAAGTCTTTGCTGATCCATGACTTGTTCATCTTGGCTTCTTTTAAAAACAATGTAAGCAAGGGTTACTCCAAGCGGAGTCTCCCTTTTTTTCCAAAAATTGGGCCACACAGACACCCACCCCATCAGTGGCAGCACTTGGGCCCTAGTTGCAAACAGGATGTTTTGATTTGCATCAAGCACATTCAAAAATACGCCATTCTTATCCGTCCCCAGGATGACACCGGGGTAGGTAGCAAAGTCTTTCCTGATCCCAGCTCTGTTCATCTTGGCTTCTTTTAAAAACACAGCAAGCAAGGGTTACTCCAAGCGGAGTCTCCCTTTTTTCCAAAAATTGGGCCCACACACACCCACCCCTTCAGTGGCAGCAGTTGTGCCCCAGTTGTACACTTCACAGCTAGATTTGCATCAAGCACATTCAAAAATACGCCATTCTTATCCGTCCCCAGGATGACACCGGGGTAGGTAGCAAAGTCTTTCCTGATCCCAGCTCTGTTCATCTTGGCTTCTTTTAAAAACACAGCAAGCAAGGGTTACTCCAAGCGGAGTCTCCCTTTTTTCCAAAAATTGGGCCACACAGACACCCACCCCATCAGTGGCAGCACTTGGGCCCTAGTTGCAAACAGGATGTTTTGATTTGCATCAAGCACATTCAAAAATACGCCATTCTTATCCGTCCCCAGGATGACACCGGGGTACGTAGATAAAGTCTTTGCTGATCCATGACTTGTTCATCTTGGCTTCTTTTAAAAACAATGTAAGCAAGGGTTACTCCAAGCGGAGTCTCCCTTTTTTTCCAAAAATTGGGCCACACAGACACCCACCCCATCAGTGGCAGCACTTGGGCCCTAGTTGCAAACAGGATGTTTTGATTTGCATCAAGCACATTCAAAAATACGCCATTCTTATCCGTCCCCAGGATGACACCGGGGTAGGTAGCAAAGTCTTTCCTGATCCCAGCTCTGTTCATCTTGGCTTCTTTTAAAAACACAGCAAGCAAGGGTTACTCCAAGCGGAGTCTCCCTTTTTTCCAAAAATTGGGCCCACACACACCCACCCCTTCAGTGGCAGCAGTTGTGCCCCAGTTGTACACTTCACAGCTAGATTTGCATCAAGCACATTCAAAAATACGCCATTCTTATCCGTCCCCAGGATGACACCGGGGTAGGTAGCAAAGTCTTTCCTGATCCCAGCTCTGTTCATCTTGGCTTCTTTTAAAAACACAGCAAGCAAGGGTTACTCCAAGCGGAGTCTCCCTTTTTTCCAAAAATTGGGCCCACACACACCCACCCCTTCAGTGGCAGCAGTTGTGCCCCAGTTGTACACTTCACAGCTAGATTTGCATCAAGCACATTCAAAAATACGCCATTCTTATCCGTCCCCAGGATGACACCGGGGTAGGTAGCAAAGTCTTTCCTGATCCCAGCTCTGTTCATCTTGGCTTCTTTTAAAAACACAGCAAGCAAGGGTTACTCCAAGCGGAGTCTCCCTTTTTTCCAAAAATTGGGCCACACAGACACCCACCCCATCAGTGGCAGCACTTGGGCCCTAGTTGCAAACAGGATGTTTTGATTTGCATCAAGCACATTCCAAATCCACAAGCATTTACTCTCCCCAGGATGACACAGGGGTAGTAAATTCCTTCTGGATCCATGACTTGTTCATTTTGATGAACGTCAGTCTGTCCACATTGTCACTGGACAGACGCGTGCGCTTATCTGTCAGCACACACCCAGCAGCACTGAATACACGTTCAGAGACAACGCTGGCAGCTGGACACGACAAAATCTCCAAGGCGTAACTGGAGAGCTCTGGCCATTTTTCTATGTTTGAAGCCCAAAAGGAGCAAGGCTCCAGTTGCACAGTCATGGCATCGATGTTCATTTGGAGATACTCCTGTATCATCCTCTCCAGCCGTTGAGTATGTGTCAGACTTGTTGTCTCTGGTGGCCTTGCAAAAGAGGGTCTAAAAAAATTATGAAAAGATTCCATAAAATTGCTGTTACCGGCACCAGATACGGTCCTACTGGTACGGGTAGACTGGTGAAGATGACGAGACCGTCCCATGTTTGTCAAGTTACAACTGGGAGATTCCCTCCCTGCACCTGCACGGTTGTTTGGTGGAAAAGCCGAGCTAAGATCGAGTAACAGCTTCTGCTGATACTCCTGCATACGTGCGTCCCTTTCTATGGCTGGAATTATGTCACAAAATTTGGACTTGTACCGGGGATCTAATAGTGTGGCAATCCAGTAGTCATCATCACTTCTAATTTTGACAATACGACTGTCATGTTGGAGGTAGTGCAACAAGAAGGCACTCATGTGTCTTGCGCAGCCATGCGGACCAAGTCCACGCTGTGTTTGTGGCATAGAGGTGCTAACCGTTCTTTCTTCCTCTGACATCTCCCCCCAACCTCTTTCAACTGAAATTTGACCAAGGTCTCCCTCATCCGCTGAGTCTTCCATGTCCATGGACAGTTCGTCCTCCATTTCTTCATGTTCTCCTGCACCTTGCTCAACATTTCGCCTGCTACTATGCGCCCTTGTCGATCCCTGTTCCCCATGGTCCCATGCCTGCTGCGTTGGTGATGATGAACGTCTGGATCTTGGTGATGTTGTTGTCCCTTGCACATATGAATCCTCCTGTAGTTCCTCCCCTTCATGTTGTCCCACCCCCTGACTCCGAATAGTGTTTAGCGTGTGCTCCAGCATGTAAATGACTGGAATCGTCATGCTGATAATGGCATTGTCAGAGCTAAACATATTCGTCGCCATGTCGAAACTGTGCAGAAGGGTGCATAGGTCCTTGATCTGAGACCACTCCATCAGGGTGATCTGCCCCACCTCTGCATCTCGTTGGCCCAGGCTATACGTCATGACGTATTGCACCAGGGCTCTGCGGTGCTGCCACAGTCGCTGTAACATGTGTAGAGTTGAATTCCAGCGTGTCGCCACATCGCATTTCAGGCGATGAACCGGCAGGCCGAAAGACTTCTGGAGCGATGCAAGTCGCTCAGCTGCGGCGCTTGAACGCCGGAAGTGAGCAGACAGTTTTCGTGCCCTGTTCAGAAGGCCATCTAGGCCGGGATAGTGTGTTAAAAATTGCTGCACGACAAGGTTCAACACGTGAGCCATACAAGGTACGTGTGTCACCTTGCCCAGGCGAAGGGCCGCACCCAGGTTTGCAGCATTGTCGCACACGGCCTTACCAGGCTGCAGGTTGAGTGGAGACAACCATTTATTAAACTCGGACCGCAGAGCTGACCACAACTCCTCAGCTGTGTGACTCTTATTACCAAGACATGTCAAGCTAAAGACCGCCTGATGCCGTTGCGCTCGGCTGCCAGCATAGTAATGAGGCGTGCGTGATTCCTTCTGCGCAGTGAGAACGCTGGTGGCCTGACCAGGCAGGCTTGGGGCGGAGGTGGAGGACCCAGATGAGGTGGAGGATGCAGAAGCTGTGGCGGAACTTGGACAGACAGAGGATTGACACACAAGTCGTGGGGACGGCAAGACTTGTGCAGCAGACCCTTCACCATCTATCACCATAGTTACCCAGTGCCCAGTCAGCGACATGTAACGTCCCTGTCCATGCTTACTGGTCCAAGTATCGGTGGTGAAATGCACCCGTTCACACACAGAGTTTCTCAAGGAAGCGGTGATGTTGTGTGCGACATGCTGGTGTAGCGCGGGCACACCTTTCTTAGAGAAGTAGTGGCGACTAGGCATCTGGTACTAGGGCACAGCGACAGACATAAGGTCTCTAAAATCCTGTGTGTCCACTAGGCGGAAAGGCAGCATTTCGGTAGCCAACAGCTTACAGAGGGATAGAGTCAACCTCTTAGCTTTGTCATGGGTCGGAGGAAGTGGCCTTTTATTTGACCACATCTGAGGGACAGAGATCTGGCTGCTGTGTGTAGACGGTGTTGAGTAGGGTGTCCCTGGAAAAATGCAGGTTTGTGAGGAAAGTGCAGGCGGAGACATGATGTTGCCTTCATCCAACGTTGGTGCTATCGATGTCTGAGAGAGCTGTACACACTCACTTGTTTCCCCTTCCAAACCAACTGACGACCTTACAAGCAAACTGCCTGTTGCGGTTACAGTGGTGGAAGTTTTGCGTGGAAAAACAGGTGTGACAGCTGTCCCCACAGTCCTAGAAGATGAAGAGCGCGCGGATGCACTGGAAGGGGCGGGCGGTGGATGGTTCGCTCCGCTAGCCGGCATTGCAGCACGGTGAGCTTCCCACCGGGACTTATGATATTTATTCATGTGACGATTCATGGAAGAAGTTGTCAAACTGCTGAGGTTTTGACCTCTACTAACAGAATCATGACAAATGTTACATATCACATGAGTTGGGCGATCTTTTTCGATGTGAAAAAAGGCCCAGGCTAGGCAAGGCTTAGAGGCCATGCGACCTGTTGATCCACCCCGAATAATGCTCATAGGCAGAGTGGTGGCTGAGGATGCAGTTGTAGACGTGCTACCAGTGCTCCGACTCTGTCCAGGAAGGCGCAAGGTAACTTCGTCGTCGGTTGCATCCTCCTCCTCCGCCTCTGTTGACCTCCTCGAGTGCCTGACTGGGGGTTGACAGTAGGTGGGATCTAGAACGTCATCATCAATTGTTGTGTTTGCACTCCCCTCCCCCTCAGACCGAGCCTCTTCTTGCCCTGACCGAATATTTAAGTTGTCATCCCAATCGGGTATCTGCGTCTCATCTTCATCAGTATGTTCCTCATTGTCTATAACCACAGGTGTTACAGTTTGTGACAAAGGGTCAACATTATGCTCAGAAACTTGGTCCTCACGGCCTGAATCTGAGTCACAAAGGTTCTGGGCATCACTGCAGACCATTTCCTGTTCTGTACTCACTGTAGCTTGGGAGCAGACCTCTGATTCCCAGGCTATAGTGTGACTGAACAGCTCTGCAGACTCAGCCATCTCAGTTCCACCATACTGTGCAGGGCTGATGGAGACTTCAGAGCTGGGAGAAATCAAGTGTGATTGGGATGACAACTCAGAGGAATGGTGTTTTTTGGATGCGGTACTTGAAGTGGCTGAGAGGGCACTTGTTGGACCACTTGAGATCCATTCAAGCATTTTCCTTTTTTGCCCATCATCTACCTTTGTTCCTCTTGTTCGTGTCCGTAAAAAAGGGAGCACATCGGATTGTCCACAATAAGTAGTAGACATCTTACTTTTGCTAGTAGATGGTCTATCTTCAGCAGATGATAATGGAGCTTTGCCACCTTCCCCACTGACAAAACCTGTTTTGCCTTTTCCACCACGCCTCTTCCCCTTTCCACCAGCATCTGTCATTTTGCCACTCATGTTGATTGCGACAAGATTGTGGACTGAAAATGTGGTAGTAAAAATTGAGAGGTGGTGAAGATTGCAGTGGTGGTCTAGCTTTATTAACAGCAGAATAATAAAGAATAAATATCCCTGACAATGTAACTTAGTTATAATTCGTTGGAGTGTGCAACGCAGGCAGACGTGCTGCAAATGTCTTGGCACTAGTGGGACTATAGCAAAGTCCAATAGCCACGTATAGGATGCCACTAGGTACACTGAGTGTTTGCTAGTATAATGGCTTCGTTATAATTTGTTGCAGTGTGCAACGCAGGCAGATGCGCTCTGCAAATGTCTTGGCACTAGTGGGACTATAGCAAAGTCCAATAGCCACGTATAGGATGCCACTAGGTACACTGAGTGTGTGCTAGTATAATGGCTTCGTTATAATTAGTTGGAGTGTGCAACGCAGGCAGATGCGCTCTGCAAATGTCTTGGCACTAGTGGGACTATAGCAAAGTCCAATAGCCACGTATAGGATGCCACTAGGTACACTGAGTGTGTGCTAGTATAATGGCTTCGTTATAATTAGTTGGAGTGTGCAACGCAGGCAGATGCGCTCTGCAAATGTCTTGGCACTAGTGGGACTATAGCAAAGTCCAATAGCCACGTATAGGATGCCACTAGGTACACTGAGTGTTTGCTAGTATAATGGCTTCGTTATAATTAGTTGGAGTGTGCAACGCAGGCAGATGCGCTCTGCAAATGTCTTGGCACTAGTGGGACTATAGCAAAGTCCAATAGCCACGTATAGGATGCCACTAGGTACACTGAGTGTTTGCTAGTATAATGGCTTCGTTATAATTAGTTGGAGTGTGCTACGCAGGCAGATGCGCTCTGCAAATGTCTTGGCACTAGTGGGACTATAGCAAAGTCCAATAGCCACGTATAGGATGCCACTAGGTACACTGAGTGTTTGCTAGTATAATGGCTTCGTTATAATTTGTTGTAGTGTGCAACGCAGGCAGATGCGCTCTGCAAATGTCTTGGCACTAGTGGGACTATAGCAAAGTCCAATAGCCACGTATAGGATGCCACTAGGTACACTGAGTGTGTGCTAGTATAATGGCTTCGTTATAATTAGTTGGAGTGTGCAACGCAGGCAGATGCGCTCTGCAAATGTCTTGGCACTAGTGGGACTATAGCAAAGTCCAATAGCCACGTATAGGATGCCACTAGGTACACTGTGTGTTTGCTAGTATAATGGCTGAGTTTAAAAAACTTGGAGTGTGCAATGCAGGCAGATGTGCTCTGCTAATGTCTTTGCACTAGTGGGACTATAGCAAAGTCCAATAGCCACGTATAGGATGCCACTAGGTACACTGAGTGTTTGCTAGTATAATGGCTTCGTTATAATTAGTTGGAGTGTGCAACGCAGGCAGATGCGCTCTGCAAATGTCTTGGCACTAGAGGGACTATAGCAAAGTCCAATAGCCACGTATAGGATGCCACTAGGTACACTGAGTGTTTGCTAGTATAATGGCTTCGTTATAATTAGTTGGAGTGTGCAACGCAGGCAGATGCGCTCTGCAAATGTCTTGGCACTAGAGGGACTATAGCAAAGTCCAATAGCCACGTATAGGATGCCACTAGGTACACTGAGTGTGTGCTAGTATAATGGCTTCGTTATAATTAGTTGGAGTGTGCAACGCAGGCAGATGCGCTCTGCAAATGTCTTGGCACTAGAGGGACTATAGCAAAGTCCAATAGCCACGTATAGGATGCCACTAGGTACACTGAGTGTGTGCTAGTATAATGGCTTCGTTATAATTAGTTGGAGTGTGCAACGCAGGCAGATGCGCTCTGCAAATGTCTTGGCACTAGTGGGACTATAGCAAAGTCCAATAGCCACGTATAGGATGCCACTAGGTACACTGAGTGTTTGCTAGTATAATGGCTTCGTTATAATTAGTTGGAGTGTGCAACGCAGGCAGATGCGCTCTGCAAATGTCTTGGCACTAGTGGGACTATAGCAAAGTCCAATAGCCACGTATAGGATGCCACTAGGTACACTGAGTGTTTGCTAGTATAATGGCTTCGTTATAATTAGTTGGAGTGTGCTACGCAGGCAGATGCGCTCTGCAAATGTCTTGGCACTAGTGGGACTATAGCAAAGTCCAATAGCCACGTATAGGATGCCACTAGGTACACTGAGTGTTTGCTAGTATAATGGCTTCGTTATAATTTGTTGTAGTGTGCAACGCAGGCAGATGCGCTCTGCAAATGTCTTGGCACTAGTGGGACTATAGCAAAGTCCAATAGCCACGTATAGGATGCCACTAGGTACACTGAGTGTGTGCTAGTATAATGGCTTTGTTATAATTAGTTGGAGTGTGCAACGCAGGTAGATGCGCTCTGCAAATGTCTTGGCACTAGTGGGACTATAGCAAAGTCCAATAGCCACGTATAGGATGCCACTAGGTACACTGTGTGTTTGCTAGTATAATGGCTGAGTTTAAAAAACTTGGAGTGTGCAATGCAGGCAGATGTGCTCTGCTAATGTCTTTGCACTAGTGGGACTATAGCAAAGTCCAATAGCCACGTGTAGGATGCCACTAGGTACACTGAGTGTTTGCTAGTATAATGGCTTCGTTATAATTAGTTGGAGTGTGCAACGCAGGCAGATGCGCTCTGCAAATGTCTTGGCACTAGAGGGACTATAGCAAAGTCCAATAGCCACGTATAGGATGCCACTAGGTACACTGAGTGTTTGCTAGTATAATGGCTTCGTTATAATTAGTTGGAGTGTGCAACGCAGGCAGATGCGCTCTGCAAATGTCTTGGCACTAGAGGGACTATAGCAAAGTCCAATAGCCACGTATAGGATGCCACTAGGTACACTGAGTGTGTGCTAGTATAATGGCTTCGTTATAATTAGTTGGAGTGTGCAACGCAGGCAGATGCGCTCTGCAAATGTCTTGGCACTAGAGGGACTATAGCAAAGTCCAATAGCCACGTATAGGATGCCACTAGGTACACTGAGTGTGTGCTAGTATAATGGCTTCGTTATAATTAGTTGGAGTGTGCAACGCAGGCAGATGCGCTCTGCAAATGTCTTGGCACTAGTGGGACTATAGCAAAGTCCAATAGCCACGTATAGGATGCCACTAGGTACACTGAGTGTTTGCTAGTATAATGGCTTCGTTATAATTAGTTGGAGTGTGCAACGCAGGCAGATGCGCTCTGCAAATGTCTTGGCACTAGTGGGACTATAGCAAAGTCCAATAGCCACGTATAGGATGCCACTAGGTACACTGTGTGTTTGCTAGTATAATGGCTGAGTTTAAAAAACGTGGAGTGTGCAATGCAGGCAGATGTGCTCTGCTAATGTCTTTGCACTAGTGGGACTATAGCAAAGTCCAATAGCCACGTATAGGATGCCACTAGGTACACTGAGTGTTTGCTAGTAAAATTGCTTAGTTTAAAAAACTTGGAGTGTGCAATGCAGGTAGATGTGCTCTGCAAATGTCTTGGCACTAGTGGGACTATAGCAAAGTCCAATAGCCACGTATAGGATGCCACTAGGTACACTGAGTGTTTGCTAGTATAATGGCTTCGTTATAATTTGTTGGAGTGTGCAACGCAGGCAGATGCGCTCTGCAAATGTCTTGGCCCTAGTGGGACTATAGCAAAGTCCAATAGCCACGTATAGGATGCCACTAGGTACAGAGTGTTTGCTAGTATAATGGCTGAGTTTAAAAAACTTGGAGTCTGCAATGCAGGCAGATGTGCTCTGCTAATGTCTTTGCACTAGTGGGACTATAGCAAAGTCCAATAGCCACGTATAGGATGCCACTAGGTACACTGAGTGTTTGCTAGTATAATGGCTTAGTTAGAATGAGTTGGAGTGTGCAGAGGACAAGAGGGTACAGTGGCAGGATTGTGGTGCTCTGGGTAGAGGAATGGAAGCCTGCCTTTCTATTCCCTCCTAATGGTGAAATGCAGGGAGGAAATCCCTGACCTGGGCTACACAGACGCTGTTGCTGTTTGCAGGACCTGTCACCTATGGCTCTCTGACCCTGCCGGTACGAGCCCTTAAAAGGACTGCTAGAATGTGCTCTCCCTAAGCTGTCTAACGCTGTGTATGCAGCGCATACAGCTGTATCGGCGATAGGACAAAGGACGGAACTGCGACAGTGATGTCTGACACCAAAGACGCAGAAGGCAGATAATGGCGATCGTGAAGAAAATGTCCGGTTTTATAATGCAGGGACATGTGACATGCAGATCCTATCACACATGCCGTTGCTTCTCTGCCTCAAAGTCCACTTAGGTGTGTGTGTGTCTGTGATTGGCTGACATGCTGGCCAGCCCCACAAGACGCGCGCGCTTAGGGAAGGAAGACAAGAAAAAAAAAAAAAAAAATGGCGATCGCCATTATAGAAACAGCAGTGATCTGAAGGCGCTGTTCACGCACACTATACACTGAAATGTGATAATAGTTTGATTCACAGAGTGACTTACACTATTACAGCAGAAACCAAGCTAAGATTTAGCTGTTTTTTGGCTGCTAGAACCGTTCTCGAACGTTTCTAGAACTATCGAGCTTTTGCAAAAAGCTCGAGTTCTAGTTCGATCTAGAACATGCCCCAAAATCACTCGAGCCTAGAACTGGAGAACCATGAACCACGAACCGCGCTCAACTCTAATTAAGAGTCCATTCCACTTCGGGAGCTGCCAGACCCCTTTGAATCACACAGTTCTGCGGAACGCCCTGGAGCTAGGTCCATTGCAAGGTCTCCTGGTGCTTCACTGGTCCAAAGCTCTTGGGCCACATCGTGCTGGTCTTTGAGATCATCCTCCACTAAGGCACAGATTAGCATCTCTTTGGCCTTGTTGGACCTATCCAGGCCTCGCTCCTCACACATTTGGATCAGCACAGCTTTCTCATGCTTCTTATAAGCAGCTACCATCCTAGCAGTCACTTGCCAAATAAAAGATAGGATAGAAAAACAAGAGAGGAGAGGGGATAACTGTTACAAGTACAGTATTGTTTCAGGTATATTTAAACACTGAGTTTGATCCTCACAACTTTTGCAACTTTTTAGTGAAAGGGATGATTGCTCAAACCCGATCACTAATGCTCTATATCCCACTGCTGCCCCCAATTTGTCACGAACAGCCGGGGGAGTCACTCAGATATCCCACAGGCTGTTCACGGATTGGTCATGAACACGACTACTCTCTAGCTTCCCCTTAGTGTCAGGTCAATTTCGGAACTGCCGGACAATAAGTAAATGAGGCTGCTGAGCTAATATTGCCAAATATTGGAGGTCTCACAGCAAGCATAAATGTATATATCACCGATTACCACTAATGGAATATATAAATATATACCTCGGTACCCTTAATGATAGCACCCCAATAATTCTACACAACAATAATGCCACCACCGGACGTTTCACAGGCAGTCCGGACACCCGTTACAGATAGCATAAGGCTCTTCGGGTTTTTTGATTCATATATATAGAGCATGAGGAAAGAAACTATTAATTTTTATATATTTAATCCAAAATAGAAAGATAGTGGAGAGGGGCTTTTGAAAACCGCGCCAAAGATCCAGATGTAAACTTGAATCAATGTATTTTTATTTCGGCATAGGTCTACGCGTTTCAGGAGTCTCAGCTCCCTTCCTCAGGACCAGCAAGCACAAGATACATCAAATCTCTTGGGGTGCTGCTGCCTTTGATCCATATATATGCGGTTACAGGAGTTGTGCCTTTCACAACCCTAATCGGTGAGTAGGATTACTCTCTTTTGTACCCCCTGTTTATCAGGGTAAGACCCTATGTGCTTTTTTTCCACAGGTTCCTTGCCTTTGTAATCCAAAATAGAAGGCAGTGTTTATAAAAATATACAAGAATTTACAAAAGGGAACAATACAAATACAGTATAGACAGTTACATAAAATAAAAAGGAGAAATTAAAGAGATTACTAAACCTGGTCCCGGAATATGGCTCAGATATAGGGGAGAGGCTCCCCCTCGGAAATGGAGAATCCTATACACAGAATGTATATCATCTGGGCATTGCCACGGTGGGTACCAAGACACTGGCTTTTATTAAACTCTTTCTCACCTGCAGCCCCCAACTCTGCTGACATCATGTAAGAGAGGGGGTTTTCCCCTCTTCCAACATTATGGAATCCTCATGGTCCTCATATCTCCGTGTGGGAGCATCCCACGCGAATGATATTACCCTCATTTTATATATTATGATTTTAGCAGAATGTGGATACCATACAAGGGGAATCTGGTATTTTCTAGGGGCAGATATTCATTTGTGGCTCTTCCATATGTCCTACGATTAAGCTGATATATGGGAGATATGCGTTATGGCATTTTGAGATCAGCGGTATGCCCGCCATATCTCGGGGATATATGTATCTCGCAATATTAATACTTCCCCAACAGAGACAATACGGCTGCCTTAGCCTTTTGATCAGAAAAGCTATATTCCTGCAGGAAACTTGTACTCCGCCCCTGTGCACACAGATTGTAGTCGGAGCATCTCTTGCTACGGAGCGGGTCTTTGAAGAACTGGGGAGAGGTGTTGTAAGTTAATTGAAAGAAACCCGTTACATCCCTTGACAGGGAAGCTTTTCCTTGCTGTTAATTTGGCAGGGCTCTGGTGGGAGCGGGGGAATCACTCCTGATCCAGAGACCATGAAAACATCTGCTTATTATATTTTCAATACAATATCATGACAATATTAATGGGTAGACATCTAAAAATATAGAGAATTTTCGGCAATATAATTGTTTTGTAGGATAAAATTTTCCCTATCCATGACATTTGTTCAATTTTTAATGCTTTTAAATCATTATCTATAGCGAGAACATGTTTGTTTATGTTTAACGGTATGATTTAGTTTAAGTTGTTTGAGAGTATTACGCCTAAATAAGGTATATTTTCTTTTTCCCAAGAGTAATTAAATTATTTTTTTTATATCTTTTTTTCAAATTTTCGTAAATGTTGAAACAAAGAATTTGGGATGTAAGATTATTAAGTTTATAGTAAGATATGTTATTAAATTCCATTAAACTTTTATTAATATGTCTAAGGGATTTTAGGGGATCTGTAATTGACAAAATTATATCATCTGTGTATAGGGTTATTTTGTACATTCTCCAATTGGTGTTAATACCTTTAACCTTATCGTATATCCTTATGTATTCTGCTAATGGCTCCATCATTAATGCAAATAAAAGTGGGAATAGTGGACAGCCCTGCCTTATACCGTTAGAGATGGGGAATTTTCTAGAAAGGTAATTATTAACATAGATTTGAGCAGAAGGGTTAGAATAGAGTATGGAGATCAGATTTTTTTTATTTTTCCTTCAAATCCGAATTTTTGTAAGGTAGCTTTCACATAATCCCAGGGGATTCTGTCAAATACCTTCTCAGCATCCATTGAATGGTGAAGCTATGGAGCAACAAGAAGAGGTGAGAAAAAGCTGGGGCAAAAGATCTAAATGCTGGGACAATGGAACTGACTTCAAGTTGGGACAATCCTGCTAAATTCGGTACGGATAGAAGCTATGAAAATGTAAATACCCAGCCACCCACCCGCAGGACTAAAACTAAATGGGCACATTTCTAGACCTGTAAATGTTGCCATTTAGGCTTGTGAACATTAAGGCATTTTATACCCTTATGGTAGCAAAAACCTTGCCACCAGCTATCACTTTTTTCCAGTTGTCTGGGATAGTTAGGATGTCCAACACATGCATCTCCATTACTAACCCCTGGAATATATGACAGCTGACATTACACAGCTGACATCAACCCCCCAAAATATTACCTCAATTACCACTGTACCAGGGCAAGTGGGAAAAGCTGGGGTAAAGCATCACACTTGGCACATCTAATGTGATGTGCCACTTCTGGGGTGGCTGCAGGATGATACTTTTAGACTGGGAAGGGCCCAATATCCTATTCTCAATAACAGTAAAGCAGATGCAAAATTTCTATTTTCAATGTTTGCATAACTTAGCATTTCAGCATACAGCTGTATATTTTGTAGTAGTAAATTGTCTTTTCACTTTTGCACCTCTTCCCATTTGTCTGTTTGGATTTGCTGGTCTGTTATTTTTTTTATTTTATATTGTAGTTCATTCCTTTCTGAGTACTCCTCCCACCAGCTTAGTGCAATTTTCAATTTCATTGTAAGTAGGTTCCGGCCTGCCATAAAATTGGAAACTTTAAGCCCAGATAGAGGCAAGTTAGGTTAGGGAGCCAACAGAGAGATACATATGCGTTGTCACTGGCTGTTGGGCCCTCATAAACTGACCATTTTATGTGCTAAGTATCTCATTTTAAAACTTATTTTCTAAACCAGTAATGAGGTTCCAAAATTGCTATATTCAATGTTTGAATACCTTAGCACTTCAGAGTGTAGCTGTGTATTTCATTATCAAATAAGAGGCTTTTTGATCCAAAAATGTAAACTAACGTATACTGTGGTGGTAAATAAAATAATTAAATAAAAAGAATAACAATATTAATATTAGTAGTAATAATTATTTAATAAAAATAAAACATAGAAGGCATGTATACAAACTAATTCACTGCATGTATGTTTATTAATATTGCAATATTTGCAATAAATCTAGCAGATTCATGAAAATATTATTTCTGAGCCCTTTGTACACATGACAATATCTGAAATATAGTGGAATGCATGGTCTGCATTTTGAACTTTATTAATAATTGATGGGTTTTAGAAAAAGCAAGTAGCATAACAAAAGTAATGGGCGATTTTGTTTAGATGTCCTCAATATTTCAAGAGTACAGTATTGCTATATGAGAAGCTTATTATCTATTGTAAATTTACATTTCTGTAATTTATACTAATATAAGTACTAATATACAGTATTATCTATCTAACTAACTATCTATCTATCCAGCCATCCATCTTTACAAACTAGATAGGTTTTGTAAGTTTGTTTATAACTTGAGTTTGTATATAAGTTGGAATAGGTACTCTTGCTGGCAAAATAAAAAAAAAACTAATACCTCATTGCTCACCTTCTCTGACTGCCCTGCTGATTGCTCAGTGATAGCCAGTCCTCTTCTTTCCACTTTCACATGCTGCATCTCTGGACTTTTCACTATCGGCAAGGGCTTGTTGTAAGGTTAATACATTGTGATGTCAAGCAGTGCACCACGGATTTATGATGAGCAGCAGTGACCTACAATGCCTTGAAGCAGGCAGGAGTCCTGGCCTATGGTAAAGAGATCAGAGATGCTTCGAACAATGGTAGTAAGAAGAGAACTGAACGGTTGGAGTGGTGAACAAAGGGTTGAATATTTTTTTTTTATTTTGCTGGCCCAGATGTTTTAACTGGGAAAGCAAAATTATGTTTTTTTGCAGATATTGCGTGATAGTGTAGGTGCTCCGTAAGATTTGCCTTCCTAATATAAAATAAGTGCTTTTGTTATACAGCTACAAACCTGGTGTGCAATTGTTTTTATATGATGTGAACACTTTGTGTATATATACAGTATATATATATATATATATTGAAATGAGGTTTATTGTACTAACAGAATATGTGAAATCCACATATAAACAAAATTTGACTGGTGCAAAAGTATGAGTACCCTTATCAATTTCTTAATTTGAACACTCCTAACTACTTTTTACTGACTTACTAAAGCACTAAATTGGTTTTGTAACCTCATTGAGCTTTGAACTTCATAGGCAGGTGTATCCAATCATGAGAAAAGGTATTTAAGGTGCCCACTTGCAAGTTGTTCTCCTATTTGAATCTCCTTTGAAGAGTGGCATGGGCTCCTCAAAAGAACTCTCACATGACCTGAAAACAAAGATTATTCTACATAGTTGTTCAGGGCAAGGATATAAAAAGTTGTCTCAGAGATTTAAACTGTCAGTTTCCACTGTGAGGAACATAGTAAGGAAATGGAAGAACACTGGTACAGTTCTTGTTAAGCCCAGAAGTGGCAGGCCAAGAAAAATATCAGAAAGGCAGAGAAGAAGAATGGTGAAAACTGTCAAGGACAATCCACAGACCACCCCCAAAGACCTGCAGCATCATCTTGCTGCAGATGGTGTCAATGTGCATCGGTCAACAGTACAGCGCACGTTGTACAAGGAGAAGCTGTATAGGAGAGTGATGCAAAAGAAGCCGTTTCTGCAAGCACGCCACAAACAGAGTTGCCTGAGGTATGGAAAAGCACATTTGGACAAGCCAGTTACATTTTGGAAGAAGGTCCTGTGGACTGATGAAACAAAGATTGAGTTGTTTGGTCATACAAAAAGGCGTTATGCATGGAGGCAAAATAAAACGGCATTTCAAGAAAAACACTTGCTACCCACAGTAAAATTTGGTGGAGGTTCCATCATGCTTTGGGGCTGTGTGGTCAATGCCGGCACCGGGAATCTTGTTAAAGTTGAGGGTCGCATGGATTCAACTCAGTATCAACAGATTCTTGACAATAATGTGCAAGAATCAGTGACGAAGAAGTTACGCAGGGGATGGATATTTCAGCAAGACAATGATCCAAAACACCGCTCCAAATCAACTCAGGCATTCATGCAGAGGAACAATTACAATGCTCTGGAATGGCCATCCCAGTCCCCAGACCTGAATATCATTGAAAATCTGTGAGATGATTTGAAGCGTGCTGTCCATGCTCGGCGACCATCAAACTTAACTGAACTGGAATTGTTTTGTAAACAGGAATGGTCAAATATACCTTCATCCAGGATCCAGGAACTCATAAAGAGCTACAGGAAGCGACTAGAGGCTGTTATTTTTGCAAAAGGAGGATCTACAAAATGTTAATGTCACTTTTATGTTGAGGTGCCCATACTTTTGCACCGGTCAAATGTTGTTTAAATGCGGATTGCACATTTTCTGTTAGTACAATAAACCTCATTTCATTCCAGAAATATTACTCAGTCCATCAGTTATTAGATATATGAAACTGAAATAGCTGTTGCAAAAACCCAAATTGTTCTAAAGAAAAAAGGTTAACATTAATAGAGGGTGCCAAAACTTTTTCATATGACTGTATACTAAAAGGTGTCCCGATTCTAACGCATTGGGTATTCTAGAATTTATTGTGTAGTTAATGTATGATTTTTGTTATATATATAGATGTTGTTGTGTGTAGTTGCCAAGTGTTTGTGTAGGGCGCTGTAAATATTCTGGGTGTTGTCTGGGTGTGGGTGTGTGTGAGAGCGGTGTTGCTTGTGTGTTGCATTGTGTGTGTTGCGTTGTGTGTGTTACGTTGTGTGTGTGGCGTTGTTTGTGGAGCATTGTGTGTCTGCAGAGTTGTGTGTGTGTAGTGCTGTGTGTGTTGCGCGGTTTGTGTGGAAGTGTGTGTGGAGTGCGTTTGTGTGTTTTGGGGGAAGGTATGTTTTGTGCAGTGTGTGTGTGTGTGTGTTGCGGCGCAGTGTGTGCGCATATTTGTGTGTGCCACGGTGTTTGTGTGTATGTTGTGTGTGCGGCATTGTCTGTGTGTATGGGTGTCTGTGTAGGGCAGTGTTTGTGGTTTCCTGTGTGTGTGTGGTGCGTTGTGCGGTGCATGTGTGGCGGTGGGTGGGTGTGTTTTGGGGGGAGGTGTGCACCCCCATCGTGCTCCATCCACCATACTGCACACCCCCCATCATTCTCCATCCCCCATGCTGCGCACCCCCATCGTGCTCCATCCCCCTTGCGTCGCACCCCCATTGTGCTTCATCCCCCATGCTGCGCAACCCCCATCATGCTCCATCCCCCATGCTGCACACCCCCATCATTCTCCATCCCCCATGCTGCGCACCCCCATCGTGCTCCACCCCCCATGCTGCGCACCCCCAGTGTGCTTCATCCCCCCCTGCTGCGCACCCCCCATCATGCTTCATCCCCCATGCTGCGCACCCCCATCGTGCTCTATCCCCCATGCTTCGCACCCCCATTGTGCTTAATCCCCCATGCTGCGCACCCCCATCATGCTCTATCCCCCATGCTTCGCACCCCCATTGTGCTTAATCCCCCATGCTGCGCACCCCCATCATGCTCCATCCCCAATGCTGCGCACCCCCCATCATGCTCCATCCCACATGCTTCCCACCCCCCATCGTGCTCCATCCCCCATGCTGCGCACCCCCCATCATGCTCCATCCCCCATGCTGTGCACCCCCATCGTTCTTCATCTTCCCATGCTGTGCACCCCCATCAAGCTGCATCCCCCCCATGCTGCGCACCCCCATTGTGATTCATCCCCTCATGCTGTGCACCCCTCAGAAAGGAGTATAATAGGAGGACTATAATAGGAGGAGTATAATAGGAGGAGTAGTCCTGGAGAGAGAGGAGTATAATAGGAGGAGTAGTCCTGGGGGGAAGCAGAGTATAATAGGAGGAGTATTCCTGGGGGAAGAGGAGTATAATAGGAGGAGTAGTCCTGGAGGTGAGGAGTATAGTAGGAGGAGTAGTCCTGGGGAAAGAGGAGTATAATTGGAGGAGTATTCCGAGGGGAGAGGAGTAAAATAGGAGGAGTAGTCCTGGAGGTGAGGAGCATAATAGGAGGAGTAGTCCTGGAGGTGAGGAGTATAATAGGAGGAGGAGTCCTGGAGGTGAGGAGTATAATAGGAGGAGGAGTCCTGGAGGTGAGGAGTATAATAGGAGGAGTAGTCCTGGAGGTGAGGAGTATAATAGGAGTAGTCCTGAGGGGGAGAGGAGTATAATAGGAGGAGTAGTCCTGGTTGGAGAGGAGGATAATAGGAGTAGTAGTCCTAGGGACAGAGGAGTATAATAGCAGTAGTAGTCCTGGGAGAGAGGCGTATAATAGGAGTATTAGTCCTGGGGGGTGAGGAGTATAATAGGAGTAGTAGTCCTTGGGGGAGAGGAGGATATTAGGAGGAGTAGTCCTGGGGAAGAGGAGTATAATAGGAGGAGTAGTCCTGGTTGGAGAGGAGTATAATCGGAGGAGTAGTCCTGGGGAGAGAGGAGTATAATAGGAGTAATAGTCCTTGGGAGAGAGGAGTCTAATAGGAGTAGTAGTCCTGGGGAGGGAGGAGTAGTCCTGGGGGAGGGGAGTATAATAGGAGGAGTAGTCCTGGGGGGAGGGGAGTTTAATAGGAGGAGTAGTCCTGGGGTAGAGAAGTATAATAGGAGGAGTAGTCCTGGGGGGAGAGGAGTATAATAGGAGGAGTAGTCCTGGGGGGAGAGGAGTATAATAGGAGGAGTAGTCCTGGGGGGAGGGGAGTTTAATAGGAGGAGTAGTCCTGGGGTAGAGAAGTATAATAGGAGGAGTAGTCCTGGGGGGAGAGGAGTATAATAGGAGTAGTAGTTCTGGGGAGATAGGAGTATTATAGGAGTAGTCCTGGGGGGTGAGGAGGATAATAGGAGGAGAAGTCCTGGGGGCGTGTCTAATAGGTGTCTAATAGGTGGAGTCGTCCTGGGGGGAGGTGTCTAATAGGTGGAGTAGTCCTGGGGGGAGGTGTATAGGTGCCCAATGTGTGCGGGGGGTGGGACCAAGCGGCCAACATGTTTGGGGGCGGGGCTGAGTAGCCAACATGTGTGGGGGCCGGGCCGAGCAACCAATGTGTGCGAGGGGGCGGGGTTTGAGCGGCCAACATGTGCGGGGAACGGGGTTTGAGCGGCCAACGTGTGTGGAGGGCGGGGCTGAGCGGCCAACATGTGTGGAGGGTGGGGCCGGGCAGCCAACATGTGCGGGGGGTAGTGCCAGGCAGAGCAGCTAATGCATGCTCGGGGCTGGGCCTGGCCGAGCCGAGCGGCCAATGCGACGGTTGTCACAGTAATGATGTCATTTTGGAGCAAGACAGACAGACAGACAGAATAAGGCAATTATATATATATATATATATATATATATATATTAATATACATATATATACTAGCTGTAGTACCTGGCGTTGCCCGGCATAATAACTTTCTCTTTGTCTCTCTCCCAGTCTCCGCCTGTGTGTCACTGCCTGTCTGTCTCTATGTCTGTCTCTTAAATTGTCTGTCTCTCTCTCTATCTCTGTGTCTGTCTCTATGTGTGTGTGTCTGTTTCTCTCTTTGCCCGTCTGTCTCTTTGCCCATCTGTCTCTTTCCAGGGCTGTCTCTTTGCCCCTCTGTCTCTTAAGCTTCTTATACTAACAGTTTAGTATACAGTATACAGTATATGATTGAGGTTCAGTTTGCAATCCACCTGGAAGTTTAGGGCATAATTCAGGGAAAATAGATTATTCCTCGCAGTTATGCTATCATTATGTTCTGTGATGTACTTAATATATGTTACAAATTGTGCAATAATTACAACAATTATATGCATGCCAGATCGGATAGGAGTCTATTCCAGTTATTACTAAAGTGTTACGATTTTTTCTTGTAGTGCCTCTGGCATGAGCAAAAAAATTGAGAACGGACTATCATGAGTCCAAGAAATATTTCATTCCTGAAATGGCTTGGGAGCATGTATTCTGATACTGCTTATGGGCATTTTAGCCAGATAATATCATTTTGAAGTTGTCCCCTTTAAAACATCCTAAAATATCTTTTAAAAAGCTAAAAAATATAAGAAGAATGAATAATAGTAACACATCCCAATAGTTTAGAGGAAACTACATTAGATGCGTGGTTGAAAATTTGACTGAATGACTTAACGTAAAGGTAAGAAGAAGGTCACTGGCACTGAATTATGAGGAACCATGAAAGTGATTTCCCACATTAATTTCGAGCTTTTGCTAATAGAAATTTCATAAGAAGCTCATTCTACCTTATCTACTGCATTTCTGATGGACTATAGAGAAGAATGATTCAATAGTACAAAAAAAAATTAAATAACCTTGATTTCTCCACAGGATTTTGAGTGTTTGAAGCAAAATCCCCAAAATAATTGTTTTCAATAGTGTAAATTATTCAAGTATACTGAAACGTTTAGAAGTCTAAGACAGGAGCTGGGAAAATATTGCAAAGTAAGGATACGTTCAAATATAGCAGTGCTAGGTTCCGGATCCACTTGCATTTTACAAGGACGAGTGCATTCTGATAAAACATTGGATTGCACTTCCACCAGTGTAAGGCCTTATGCGTAGGCTGCATTTTTTTCCGTGTGTTTTTGGGTGCAGTTTTTGTACAAAACTGCATATATTTCCTTCCCCAGAAAAGTTTATGAGATTTCTTTTTTGCTGTGCGCACGTTGCAGTCTTTTTTGGCTGCATCTTTGTGGTGACCATAAAGATGCAACATGTTAATTATTTTTACGTTGTGTCCCTGCATTTCAGAGGACAGGCAGATCAATGCCCAAGTGACTCAGGGTCAGCGGGGACTTGATCCCTGGTATCTGGCCAGATGCCAGGGACTAAAATCTGGAAGAAAGTGGTAGGAGCAAGCGCTTAATGACTCACGATCACCGAGATGGCTGTCGCACTGCTCCTGCTGCCTCTCATTCTTCTTCCCAGGCCATTCATTAGGCTCATATATATTCCCTGCTTCTCCCACCCACCGGCAGCTGTGATTGGTTGCAGTTAGACGAACCACCAGCCGAAGTGACAGCATGTCCAACAGCAACCAATCACAGATGGTGATTGGCAGGTCTATATCGTACAGTAAAATAAATAAATAAATAAAAACATTGGCATAGGATCCCCCTATTATGATGCAAGCATAGGTATAACCCAGCAGTTGGGAGCTTGTATTCTCAGGCTGGGGATACCCATGGTTATTGGGCACACCCCAGCTTAAAATATCAGCAAGCAGCCACCTGGAATTGCCACAACTATTAGATATGACAGTCCCAGCACTTTACCCGGCTCTTCCCAATTGCCCTGGTGTGGTGGCAATCAGGGTAATGAAGGCATTAATGGCAGCCCACAGCAGCCACTAAGTCCTAGATTAGTGATGGCAGGCGTCTATGAGAGACCCCATCACTAATCTGTAAGTGAAAGTAAAGAAACACAAACACCCAAAAAATCTTTCATTTGAAATAAAATACAAAAAAGCGTCTTTTTTAATAGTTGATTATACACCTGTGAGAGTGGCAACTTCCCTACTAGTTATACCCTGTTTTGATGATATATGAGGTATAACTGCCACTAAAGTTAGGTGATTACTGCACAGTGCACTTTACTGGGGTTCTGTGTTTTGTGTGTTTTTATACGTTTGGGTAATTCAATTTTATTATAATTTATTAAAGGTTAAGTTTAATCCTATCCCTCACCTAGGTGCTTTAGCTTTTCCTTCTTCCTTAATCCTCCACCTGTGACAGCAGATCACCCGAGTGATAGAAGTGAGCCGCGCGATCAGCAGAGATGTCCCTCGTGTAATATGCGGTCACAGCTGGAGTCCTCCACCTGTGGCAGCAAATCACCCAAGTGATGTCACCGCTGTTTGCATGGCTCACGTCAGTCACTCAGATGATTTGATGTCACAGGTGAAGGACTCCAGCTGTGGCTGCGGGTAACCTGAGTGACGTCACCGGTGACTACACTGCTCACTTCAATTGTAGTGTGGAGAGGGCAGTCATGTTCTATGGCACTCACCGTGAGCTTCAGATGTGTTTTTGCCATGGGTGCATTTTTTTTAGGGACAAAAATTTGCATATTTGTGATCACCACAAAAATGCCACATGCGCACATAGCCTAAAACTATGAGGCAGTGTCCATCTACGATTATTTTCTCATGCCAGAAAAAAAAATGTAGCATGTTGCATTTGGCAGTGAGTCTTGCATCACACGCACCCATACGAGTCTATGGGTGCATGTGAAACATCGCATTGCACTCGTAGGTCATCCAAGTGCAGTGCAATATATGCTCAAAAAACGAGAAGAGAATAAAGAGAAAGTATTCTCTGCTTCTTTTTCACACCTATCATCCAATGGCAAGATCGGATCACAGTTGCATGACACTGCGAACAGATGACCTGGAGAACAGACGAAGGAGGAATAATGTGAGGGTAATTGGAGTACCGGGAAAAATAGAAGGAACAAATCAAACTGAATTTTTTGAGAAAGGGCTACATACGTTATTTGGTGCTGAGATTTTCTCACAGTTTTATGCAGTAGAAACAGCACACAGGGTACCTACAGGGCTACTACACCCAAGAGTCCCACCACTGCCTGTGTTGATTAAACTACTCAACTACAGGGACAGGGATGCTTACCTCAGGGCAGCCCGCAAGAAAGTAGACATTGTTTTCAATGGCCACAGACTCTCATTCCTTCCAGATTATTGGATGGAAATATTGAAATATTGAAGCAGATGTAAAATGACGCTCTCCAGTGGCTTAACCTGAATGAGCAGCGAATTAAACAAAAATCCATCACATTGATGTTTCTCTTTCAAGAAATGTGCCGTCGATGATCAATTGATTGATTGTTGATTCTGCATATTCTATCAAGCAAAATAATGTGACTAGAGTTGAGCGCGGTTCTAGGTTCGAGGTTCTCCAGTTCTAGGCTCGAGTGATTTTGGGGGCTGTTCGAGATCGAACTAGAACTCGAGCTTTTTGCAAAAGCTCGATAGTTCTAGATACGTTCGAGAACAGTTCTAGCAGCAAAAAGCAGGGCTTTTTACAGCTACAGTGTGCAGGAGCCATCGCTGGCAGCCTGCCAGAAGCTGGTAACCAAGATAAACATCAGGTATCCAAGCAAAGCGCTTTGGTTAGAAACCCGATGTTTATCCTAGTTACGTGCAGGAAGCCCACACTTCCCTGCTCAGCTCGCTCCGCCCCCTCCTGCCCGCGGCATGTACACATACATACACACACACACACACACACACATGGTTCCGCTCGGCTTACCTGCGGTGATGAAGTCCCGCCATTCCGACCTCAGCGCTGTCACTGTCCTCCATGGCCGCCGCTTGTCACATCACCTCTCGCTTCCGACCCGAGACTGACTAGTGGTGACGTCACGGGCCTCTCGCGATATTTGGCTGTGAAGGCGGCGGTCATTGAACTCAGTGACAGGGGCTGTCAGTGTGCTGGAGATCAGCGCAGGTAATGTACCTTGCTGACAGCAGCACTTGTCATCCCCTGCAGTGACCTGGGCTGACCCATTGATGTTAGCTCAGGTCACTGCACTGCTCTTTCAGCCAATGGGGAACATCCTGCTCTTCATTGACTGGGACAGTGTGGATCGTCATGGCAACCCCTTGGATTACACCAGACCTGGATTTGTTTTTCATTCTAATAAATTGGTTAAAGAGGGAATGTATTGGGGAGTGTTTTTTCAAATAAAAATGTGGTTGTCGTCTATTTTTTTTTATTACTGACTGGGTTGGTGATGTCGGGTATCTGATAGACGCCTGACCTCACCAACCCCAGGGTTTGATGCCAGGTGACATTACACATCTGGTATTAACCCCATATATTACCCCGTTTGCCACCGCACCAGGGCACGGGATGAGCTGGGGCGAAGCACCAGGATTGGCGCATCTAATGGATGCGCCACTTCTGGGGCGGCTGCGGCCTGCTATTTTTAGGCTGGGGAGAGTCCAATAACCATGGACCTCCCTAGTCTGAGAATATCAGGCCCCAGCTGTCTGCTTTACCTTGGCTGGTGATCCAATTTTGGGGGACCCCTACGTTTTTTTTTTTTTAATTATTTATTTAATTTAAAATAACAGCGTGGGGTGCCCTCAGTTTTGGATTACCAGCCAAGGTGAGGTTGCCAGCTGTGGTCTGCAGGCTGCAGCCGTCTGCTTTACCCTAGCTGGCTACAAAACTAGGTGGAACCCTACGTCATTTTTTTTTCATTTTTTTGGCTGAATACAAAGCTAAGCACCCCTTAGTGCCACATGAAAGGCACCAAAGAGTGCTCCACTTTTTCTCCATTTTTTCTCCACTTTTTCTCCACTTTTTCTCCACTTTTTCTCCACTTTTTCTACATTTTTTTTTCCACTTTTTCTCCACTTTTTCTCCACTTTTTCTACATTTTTTTCTCCACTTTTTCTCCACTTTTTCTCCACTTTTTCTCCACTTTTTCTCCATTTTTTTCTCCACTTTTTCTCCACTTTTTCTACATTTTTTTCTCCACTTTTTCTCCACTTTTTCTCCACTTTTTCTCCACTTTTTCTCCACTTTTTTCTCCACTTTTTCTCCACTTTTTCTACATTTTTTTCTCCACTTTTTCTCCACTTTTTCTCCACTTTTTCTCCACTTTTTCTCCACTTTTTTCTCCACTTTTTCTCCATTTTTTTCTCCACTTTTTCTCCACTTTTTCTCCATTCTTTTTCTATGGTTGGTCTACCCATTAGCTCTGCCATGCATACTGTAGCTCTACACCTACTGCACATGTTACTTTATGATTGACATCTCTTTCGTACCAGAGCTGCCTAAGTCTACTCTGACCCCATATTTGTCATTACTATATTGTCCTTGTACTGTATTATGACATTTGTATCATGTGTTTCATTTCTTGCTGTGTTTCAATTTTTTTGCTGCATCCCAATAGTACCTCTACATTGTTCGAGTTTATGTTATTGTTCTCTCACTCTTATGTGATACTGATTATTGTCATTTTTCATGATTACATGCTGATAAGTCCAATCTGACGAAGGCTCAGGCCGAAACGTCATTTGTAACTTGTTTTGGACAAAAACATATATGCTTATGAAAAAATTTTTTTTCTTAATACGGACCAATAAAGAGTGATTTTGCATTACTATCCATTGTGACTTACTGACTTAGTCTGGGAGATTTAGAGTGCCGAGGTTACTCACTAATTTTATCTATTATGACCTCTGAGCACCTATAAACCAGTGAGCAGAGCTTCCTCTACAGTAGTTCTCCTGATTAGGCATGCCCTTACCTCATGAGCAGGGCATTGCAGCTTTGGTAGCAACCATTACGACATGGACTCTGCTGCTGTGAACCCGGGGAGAGTGAGTGCAGATTCATTGCACCCACACTCCTCACATGAAGGGTCCGCACTCCTAGAAAATGGGGGATACGTTCCCTGAGTGTCTCCCCCCCATATTCTAGACGGTCCAGAGTCGTCGTGGGACCCCTTTATTTTTTTTCTTACAATAAATTGGTGAAAGAGGAAATGTTTTGGGGACTGTTTTTTCAAATAAATTTCTTTTGTCGATTTTTTGTTTTTGTTAGTACTGACAGTTTATGATGTTGGGTATCTAATAGACGCCATGACATCACAAACTGCTGGGCTTGATCTCAGGTGACTTTACAGCTAGTATCAACCCGATTTATTACCCCGTTTGCCACTGCACCAGGGCACGGGATGAGCTGGGGTGAAGCGCCAGGATTGGCGCATCTAGTGGATGCGCCACGTCTGGGGTGCCTGCGGCCTGCTATTTTTAGGCTATGAAGGCCCAATAACTATGGACCTTCCCACCCTGAGAATACCAGACCACAGCTGTCCGCTTTACCTTGGCTGGTGATCCAATTTGGGGGGGACCCTACTTTTATTGTGTAATTATTAATATTTATAAAATAATTATAAAAAAGAGCCTGAGGGGACCTCCACATTGGATCCCCAACCACGGTAAAACTGCCAGCTGTGGTTTTCAGGCTACAGCCGTCTGCTTTACCCTAGCTGGCTATCAAAAATGGGGGGACCCAACGTCATTTTTTTTTTAACTATTTTTTAAATAGAAAAAATTAATGGGCTTCCCTGTATTTTGATTGCCAACCAAGGTAACGGCAGGCAGATGGGGGTGGCAACCCATAGCTGTCTGCTTTATCTGCGCTGAGAATCAAAAATACCGCGGAGCGCTACGTCATTTTTTTAAAGATATAATTTTACAGCACTGTGATGTCCAGCAATCAAAATACAGGGAAGCCCATTTTATTTTTAGTTATTTAAATAAATAATTAAAAAAAATATATATGGGCTCCCGCTGCATTTTTTGTATTGCTAGCTAAGGGTAATCCAAGCAGCTACTGGCTGCTAACCCCCACTGCTTGGTGTTACCTTCACTGGCAATGGAAAATCCAGGGAAGCATTTTTTATTTTTTTTGCCAAAAAACTACAAAAAAAAGATGTGAGCTTCGCCATATTTTTGTATGCTAGCCAGGTATAGCAGGCAGGTGCTGGAAGAGTTGGATACAGCGCCAGAAAATGGCGCTTCTATGAAAATGCCATTTTCTGAGGCGGCTGCAGACTGCAATTTGCAGCAGTGGGGCCCAGAAAGCTCAGGCCAACCTGTGGTGCGGATTCCAATCCCCAGCTGCCTAGTTGTACCTGGCTGGACACAAAAATGGGGCAAAGCCTACATCATTTGTTTTCTAATTATTTCATGAAATTCATGAAATAATAAAAAAAGGGCTTCCCTTTATTTTTGGTTCCCAGCCGGGTACAAATAGGCAACTGGGGGTTGGGGGCAGCCGTACCTGCCTGCTGTACCTGGCTAGCATACAAAAATATGGCGAAGCCCACATAATTTTTTCAGGGGGCAAAAAACTTCTGCATACAGTCCTGGATGGAGTATGCTGAGCCTTGTAGTTCTGCAGCTGCTGTCTGTCTGTATGGAGAAGAGCAGACAGCAGCTGCAGAACTATAAGGCTCAGCATACTCCATCCAGGACTGTATGCAGAATTTTTTTGCCCACCAAAAAAATGACGTGGGCTTCGCCATATTTTTGTATGCTAGCCAGGTACAGCTGGCAGCCACGGGCTGCCTCCAACCCCCAGTTGCATATTTGTACCCGGCTGGGAACCAAAAATATAGGGAAGCCCGTTTTTTTTTAATTATTTCACTTATTTCATGAAATAATTAAAAAACAAATGACGTGGGCTTCGCCCCATTTTTGTGTCCAGCCGGGTACAACTAGGCAGCTGGGGATTGGAATCCGCAGCACAGGTTAGCCCGAGGTTTCTGGGTGCCTCTACTGCGGATTTCAGTCCGCAGCCGTCCCAGAAAATGGCGCTCTCATAGAAGCACCATCATCTGGCGCTGTATCCAACTCTTCCAACAGCCCTGGAGCCGGGTGGCTTGTTGGGTAATCATGAGTTAATACTGGCTTTGTTTTACTAGCCAGTATTAAGCCAGAGATTCTTAATGTCAGGCACGTTTGACCCGGCCATTAAGAATCTCCAATAAAGGGTTAAAAAAAACACCACACAGAGAAAAAATACTTTAATAGAAATAAATACACAGACACATTAGAGACTCCATCTTTATTACCCCCTGTCAGCTCTCCACGATCCTGCTCTTCTGTCTTCTTTCTTTCTAGTGTAGTAGTAGTGACGATTGTAGTGAGGATGAGATTCACCAGCTCATCACTTGGGGCTGGGGAACCTCATCCTCACTACAATCCTCACTACAATCGGGAAGCAGCGTGCAGCCTTCACTCCGTGAGTGATCAGTGCTGGCTGTTAGCGGTAACAGCGGTAACGCTGACAGACGCGTTACCATAGCAACGGTGCTCTCGGAGCCGCGGTTAGCGGTGACGTCACCGCTAACTGCGTTGCTATGGCAATGGTGATCTCCGTTAATGACCGGCTGTGTCAGCCGGTCCCTAATGGAACGGGGAGTCGACCGTGTGCTAGAGCATGTCGCCGGTACACGGCGATACACATATGTGCACCGTGTACCGGAGAGATGCACTCGCAGGTCCTACATGACGTGTCATAGTCATGTGACCAGTCTGTAGCCAATGAGATAATAGCCACGTGACTGGTCACATGGCTATTTTGACGTCACGATAGGTACTGCATCTCTGCTGGCAGTGCCGTCACCGGGAGGATTCAGCGATCATCGGATGGAATAGCGGCAGGAGACAGAGTGCAGAAGGGATCGCGAGGACAGGTAAGTGTTATGGCAATGTTTATTAACTGTTTGTGTACATTTATCATGCATTTTTATGTGTTTGTGATTGCCTCCCATTCTAGCCTATAGGTTCGAGTTTGGTTCGTCGAACGTTCGACGAACCGAACTCGAACGGGACCCCCGTTCGGCGAACCGACCTCGAGCCGAACCGCGACCGGTTCGCTCATCTCTAAATGTGACCAAGTGGACAAACAGTTTTGATTCGGCTATCCAGCAGCGGCAGAACCCCCATGAGCCTTTTTGTTGGCTCTTTGTTGTCTCTCTTTTTCTTTCTCCTACCCCATGTTGGTGTTTTTCTTCTTCTAGGGTTTTTTCTAACTGGAATCTAACCAGTTCCACACGTTGTTATAGGATGAATTGGTGTACTATTCTATCCATATCTGTTAATTGGAAGTCTTTTTTTATTGTTGTTTCGGAGTTAAGCTGGTGTCACACATAACGACAACGACAACGACGTCGCTGCTACGTCACCATATTCTGTGACGTAGCAGCGACCATAGATGAATGTTACTAAGCTGTCAAACATGTTATATAAAGCAGCGACGGAGCAGCGATCATAGCGACGTCGACGGTCGTTGTGTGGTTTCAGACGTAGCGTAGCGTAGCGTAGCGATCGTCGCTGCTGCGGTGTCAAACACAAGGATTATCAGCTTATCATCATGGCGCAGCGGGATAGCAGCGATCAAAAAATGACCTGGAACATTCAGGAGCGAGCAACGATTTCGCAGCAGGGGTCTGATCGTTGATATGTGTCACACACAGCGACGTCGCTGTTGAGGTCGCTGCTATGTCACCATATTCGTCGTTGTCGTTGTCGTTATGTGTGACACCAGCTTTAGGGTTGAATGGTGATAATGATGTCACAGCTTTGCATGTAATCTTGCCTTCCTGTGTTTCACTGAATTCTAAGCAGTATTCCTCACAGATAGTTGAGTACAGAGATGAGTGGAGGTAGCTGCTATGTATAACTATGTGTAACCCATATCCACATTCCTGTAATATCTGGAAAGATTAACATTTTATCCTGGAATGTTCGAGGTCTGGCTGTTACCACAAAGAGGGCAGCTGTTATGGAGTACACTAGGGATTACTTCTCTAGAATACTCTGTCTGCAGTAAACACACCTAGATGATGAAAAAATACCATATTTGAACTGTTCATGGATTGGTCATGGGTTTCATTCTACTTATTCTATCTACTCAAGGGGCATCAGTGTCCTCATACTTAAAGCCATCCCATCTGAACTCATCTCCTCTAAAATAGATAGGAGGGCAAATTTATAAGTATCCACTGCAACATCTTTAGCAAGCATTTGCTTTTAACAGCAGTGTATATTTCTCTACCTTATAATAATAATGTCATGAAAATTGTAGCGGAAGCCATCCAAGGGACACTAGGTGTACAGGTGATATGTATGAGGGACTTTAATAGCACTATTCACCCATGTTGGGATAGATATTACCGATTTGGCAATGGAAAGTGCACCTATTTCCAAATTTGATGACATACTGTTAAGGGGGCTTTACACGCTACGATATCGTTAATGTTTTATCGTCGGGGTCACGTCGTTAGTGACGCACATCCGGCGTCATTAATGGTATTGCAGCGTGTAACACTTACCAGCGACCTTAAACGTCCTCAAAAGTGGTGAAGATCATTCACCATGGAGAGGTCGTCCTAAAACCAAAAATTGTTAATGGCTGTTTATAGATGTTGTTCCTCGTTCCTGCAGCAGCACACATCGCTGTGTGTGGCACCGCAGGAGCGAGGAACCTCACCTTACCTGCGTCCCGCCCGCAATGAGGAAGGAAGGAGGTGGGCGGGATTTTCGTCCCGCTCATCTCTGCCCCTTCGCTTTGATTGGCCGGCCGCTTAGTGACGTCGTAGTGACGTCACCGTGACACCGAACGCACCTCCCCCTTGAGGGAGGGATTGTTCGGCAGTCACGGCGACACCGCCGACCAGGTAAGTGCATGTGGGGCTGCCGTAGCGATAATGTTTGCTACGGAAGCGATCACACGATATCGCATGCACGATGGGGGCGGGTGCTTTTGTGTACGAAATCGCTAGCAATTGCTACGATATCGTAGCATGTAAAGCCCGCTTTAGATCTTGTGCAATCAGACTTGTGGAGAGTTAAACATCCTAGAATCCACCAGTTTTCCTGCTATTCTAAAACACATGATATCTTATCTTGGATAGATGTGATCCTAAGATCTGAGGGTACATTACCTATGGTGGAAAATATAGCATACTTACAGTTAGGTCCAGAAATATTTGGACAGTGACACAAGTTTTGTTATTTTAGCTGTTTACAAAAACATGTTCAGAAATACAATTATATATATAATATGGGCTGAAAGTGCACACTCCCAGCTGCAATATGAGAGTTTTCACATCCAAATCGGAGAAAGGGTTTAGGAATCATAGCTCTGTAATGCATAGCCTCCTCTTTTTCAAGGGACCAAAAGTAATTGGACAAGGGACTCTAAGGGCTGCAATTAACTCTGAAGGCGTCTCCCTCGTTAACCTGTAATCAATGAAGTAGTTAAAAGGTTTGGGGTTGATTACAGGTGTGTGGTTTTGCATTTGGAAGCTGTTGCTGTGACCAGACAACATGCGGTCTAAGGAACTCTCAATTGAGGTGAAGCAGAACATCCTGAGGCTGAAAAAAAAGAAAAAATCCATCAGAGAGATAGCAGACATGCTTGGAGTAGCAAAATCAACAGTCGGGTACATTCTAAAAAAAAAGGAATTGACTGGTGAGCTTGGGAACTCAAAAAGGCCTGGGCGTCCACGGATGACAACAGTGGTGGATGATCGCCGCATACTTTCTTTGGTGAAGAAGAACCCGTTCACAACATCAACTGAAGTCCAGAACACTCTCAGTGAAGTAGGTGTATCTGTCTCTAAGTCAACAGTAAAGAGAAGACTCCATGAAAGTAAATACAAAGGGTTCACATCTAGATGCAAACCATTCATCAATTCCAAAAATAGACAGGCCAGAGTTAAATTTGCTGAAAAACACCTCATGAAGCCAGCTCAGTTCTGGAAAAGTAATCTATGGACAGATGAGACAAAGATCAACCTGTACCAGAATGATGGGACGAAAAGAGTTTGGAGAAGAAAGGGAACGGCACATGATCCAAGGCACACCACATCCTCTGTAAAACATGGTGGAGGCAACGTGATGGCATGGGCATGCATGGCTTTCAATGGCACTGGGTCACTTGTGTTTATTGATGACATAACAGCAGACAAGAGTAGCCGGATGAATTCTGAAGTGTACCGGGATATACTTTCAGCCCAGATTCAGCCAAATGCCGCAAAGTTGATTGGACGGCGCTTCATAGTACAGATGGACAATGACCCCAAGCATACAGCCAAAGCTACCCAGGAGTTCATGAGTGCAAAAAAGTGGAACATTCTGCAATGGCGAAGTCAATCACCAGATCTTAACCCAATTGAGCATGCATTTCACTTGCTCAAATCCAGACTTAAGACGGAAAGACCCACAAACAAGCAAGACCTGAAGGCTGCAGCTGTAAAGGCCTGGAAAAGCATTAAGAAGGAGGAAACCCAGCGTTTGCTGATGTCCATGGGTTCCAGACTTAAGGCAGTGATTGCCTCCAAAGGATTCGCAACAAAATATTGAAGATAAAAATATTTTGTTTGGGTTTGGTTTATTTGTCCAATTACTTTTGACCTCCTAAAATGTGGAGTGTTTGTAAAGAAATGTGTAGAATTCCTACAATTTCTATCAGATATTTTTGTTCAAACCTTCAAATTAAACGTTACGATCTGCACTTAAATTCTGTTGTAGAGGTTTCATTTCAAATCCAATGTGGTGGCATGCAGAGCCCAACTCGCGAAAATTGTGTCACTGTCCAAATATTTCTGGACCTAACTGTATCTAGAGTCATATCGGACCACTCTTCCAAGCTGACCTGCCTCTGCTTTATGCCTAGGCCAGACCCAGAATTTACTACATGGTCCGTAAATCCTTTCTGATTTCAAATTATAGAGATTGAATCTATCATTTCTACCCTCAAACATTACTTCAATGATAACAGTAATGGCTGAATTTTGCAGAACATGGTATAGAACACCGTGAAAGCATGTCTTGAGAGGGCATTAATACAGGGAATCAGTAGATCCAAGACTAAATCAAGACAATGCGGGGTGTTATCACAGGGATAGGGTCCAGGCTACGGAGCCACAGTATATAATTTCAGCAATGACAAAGGACTTGCTGGAGTGGAAGGAAGCACAGAAAGGGTATAATACACATATTAAGGAAAGGGTCAATGATAAAAGGATGTTCTCACAGAAATAAAAAAATTGAGGAGGGTGAGAAACCAGGGTATTTATTAGCTATTATTGCTAGAGGACAGCAGGGAACTGCATTTGTAGGGTCTTTAAGAGACAGCAGTGACATGAAGGTCAATCAATCGGACCAGATATTAAGCACCTTTTCTGACTTCTATCAGCAGCTATATAGCTCCAAATTGAGTTTTGATAAGGACCAAATAGACTCTTATATAAAAGACATTAACCTCCCCACACTTTCAGAAGCACACTGAAAGTACTGAAACTACTTAAATGCCCCATTACAGCTGGCAGTGACTTTAATGTTTAATAATACAACTTCAGGATCAGACGGTCATCCTATGGAGATTTACAAAAAATTTGGGGACATACTATTACCACAACTGTTGAAAAGATTTCATGAGGCGATCCAGGAGGGCTGCCGCCCCCCCCATCAATTTCAGCGGCAATAGTTGTGGTTATTCTTAAGCCAGACAAAGACCCCTGCTGCCTGGCTCATACAAGCCCCTCTCCCTGCTTCCAAAAGTTGTCAAAACAATAGCTAAGGCCCTTGCCTCCAGATTAAACATGGTAATCTCCTCTTTGATCCACTCAGATCAATCCAGCTTAATGCCTTCTAGATCCACAGCGGTAAATGTCCAGCGTTTACATCTTAATTTACAACTTCCAATGGACAATCCAGATGATAGAGTCATTTGTTCGCTCAACACAAGTAAAGCATTCGACTGTTGAGTGGAATTTTTATGTGTAGTACTCAGTAAATTTGGACTGGGAAAGGATTTCATCTCTTGGATAAAGTTGCTATATGGTAAACTCACAGCTCAGATCAGAGTAAATGGGTGACTTACCCTGACATTTTGCTTGGGCAGAGGCACTCAGCAGGGATGTCTTCTCTCCCCATTACTGTTTGCAATGACTATAGAGCCCATGGCGGCGATTTTTAGAAACAATCCTAATATAGTGGGGTTTAGGAGAGGGGAACATGAGGAGAAGGTAGTGTTATATGGAGATGACACATTACTCTTTTTAGCAGAGGCATTAATTACACTATCTATAGCAATGGAAACGACTCAGGAATGTGGGTAATATTGAGGGTTAACAATTAACTGGGGAAAATCAGCCTTGTTACCAAAGGACAACATTGATAATATACCTCACTATGCCAACATGGGTCAATAGCTTACTTCGCAATTTAACTATTTGGGGTTTAATGTAACTGCTAGAGTCAATGATTATGAAAAACTTAATCTAACCCCGATTCTTACAAAATTGAGGACAAAGCTAACATCTGTCTATGGTGGGACACACTAACTTGATCAAAATGATCTGGATGCCTCAGGTATTATATGTTTTACATAACACCCCACATTGGAATCCCCAAAGATACTTTTTCAAGGTAAATTCGCTTTTTTGAGAGTTAATTTAGGGTTGGTGTACGCCACAAACCAAACTGGAGATACTACAAAGAGATAAATGAAATGGGGAATTGGCGGTGCCTAATCCATGGGTATACTTTGTGGCGGCTCAGATACAGCATATTTGGGAATGGGATGATCCTGGAACAGTTGGGGCACAAAGACTGCTACTTTAACAATATTTTAAATTGCCTGTTCTTTATGAAGTTTTGGAGTTGGCTAAATTCAGGTTTACTCTGCAAAGCAACCCTACTCTGTTATTGATTCATAAATTATGTGAAAAGATAAAAAAATTACAGGACATAAATAGAGTTTTCCAGTTTACCTGTATGTGAGAGACCCCATGGCTCCCCAATATAATCAAACTGGAGGAGTTTGAGGGCTGGTGCACGAGGGCACTCACCAGGTTTGTACATATATTGGATGGAAATGGGATTAAAGAATTTTCTCAACTACAAACTGAATTTGGGCTTAAACATTGAGAATTCTATAAGTGTTTACAACTTTGAAATGCATGCCTAGCGGAGAGTTTTGCTGCGGGTCAGAGGGTATAGAAAAACAAGATAAGACAAAGAGTAGCACACTCATGTGGCTCAACTGGATTAATATCAGGATTATATGCTGAAATATTAGAAGACTATTGAACCGTACAATGTATTCTAAAGAATGTTGCGAATGTGAAATACAGTCAAGCAATCAGTGGGCCGAAATACTAGAATGGGTTCCCAGTCTATCCTTAGGGGAAGCTCAAAGACTATTCCACCTATATGTAATATGTCAGGTATATCAAACACCTAAATTCCTCTTTGACATACAAGCTAGACATGACTCCTTCTATCCTCTATGCAAGGTAAAATCCACTAGTTTGCTTCATATGATGTGGTCATATCCTAAAATGGAGTTATTCTGAAGAGGCATATATGGAATTATTAGTAGAGTAAATATGATAGACCTTAACCTTACACCCTTTGTATGTATACTTGAAGAAAAGAAGAAATTCCAGCAACTTCAGGAGAAAGTAGAATTTTCTTAAAAAACAGATTCTTTATTGATCATAAAAATATTAATATTCCAGCCAAGCAAGACAAAAAATAGAGAGGCAAGACAGAGGAGCTGTTTCCTACGCGTATCAACCTGAATAGGTCTTAATCATGGAATGCCATGGCATCATGGCATTCCATGATTAAGACCTATTAAGGTTGAAATGCGTAGGAAACAGCTCCTCTGTCTTGCCTCTCTATTTTTCTATTTTCAATAAAGAATCTGTTTTTTAAGAAAATTCTACTTTCTCCTGAAGTTGCTGGAATTTCTTCTTTTCTTCATGTGTTCTCACCCAGGTCAGGGTGTTTCCATGCACCGGAGGTAAGATTTGGGAGTGAAGAGGGGAGAGCTGAAGTTTCTTCGTTTTTGTATGTATACTGGGATATATATCGAAGACCTAACTGTAAATGAGAATGGAATGTTAGCTGTATCCCTTATGTTGTCTATGGCCAGAAAAGGGATCACACAATATTGGATCTCAGATGGGACTCCCAAGGTTGCGGAATTTATTAACAAAATAAATTGGTTAACAAATCTAGAAAAGGGGATATACAGTTAGGTCCAGAAATATTTGGACAGTGACCAATTCTTCTTGATTTGGGATCTGCATGCCACTATTTTTTGTTTTAAAATGAAACAACTGAGATGCAATTAAAGTGTAGACTTTCAGGTTTAATTAAAGGGGTTGAACAAAAATATTCCTTGAAACGTTTAGGAATTGCAACCTTTTTCTACAAACCCTCCTCATTTCAGGAGCTCAAAAGTAATTGTACAAATTTACTTTACTATAAATAAAATGTTCATTTTTAATACTTTGTACAGAATGCTCTGCAGTAATGACAGCCTGAAGTCTGGAAGCCATGAACGTCACCAAACATTGGCTTTGCAATGCTTTGCCTGTTCAGTTGATGCTTATTTGTGGGTCTTTGTGCCTTATGTTTTGGCTTAAACATGTCAAATGCATGTTTGATGGGGTTAGGATCTGGTGATTGACTCTGCCATTGCAGAATATTCCATGTCTTGCCTTAAAAAATATCCTCCTGTGTTGCTCTTACAGTATGTTTTGGGTCATTGTCCATCTATTCTGTGATGTGCCATCCAATCAACCTTGCTGTATTTGGTTAAATCTGAGGAGACAGTATAGCTCTGTACTCTTCAGAATTCATCTGGCTGCTTCTGTAATTAGTCACATTAGCAATAAACACTGGTGACTAGAGATGAGCGAACCGGTCCCGGTTCGGCTCGAGGCCGGTTCGCCGAACGGAGGTCCCGTTCGAGTTCGGCTCGTCGAACGTTCGACGAACCGAACTCGAACTGCATAGGAAACAATGGCAGGCAATCACAAACACAGAAAAACACCTAGAAAACACCCTCAAAGGTGTCCAAAAGGTGACAAACAACTCAAACACATGGGAAAGTGACAAGGACATATACTCATGCGAAAACAAAAGAGCTGGACAAGGAAAAAGAGGAGGACACACAGATATATGAGTATATGCAAGGAAACATCGATTCCATTATTGTGCAACTTGAGCCCTGCTCATTTTAGGCTTCCAATCTTGATAAATTGCCTGAGCTCGCCACGTACGCCTTGGGGATCTTGTCATGTCCTGCAGCCAGCGTTCTCTCGGAACCTGTCTTCAGTGCTGCTGGGGGTCTGCTGGCAGATAAGCACACGTGTCTGTCCACTGACAATGTGGACATGGCTCTCAGAGGACTTTTCTTCCCCTGGGTCAGCCAGGGGACGGGAAAGGCACGCGTATTTTTGAGAGTGCTTCATGCAAAGCATCTTTTTCTTTTTCAAAAGGGGGCTCAACCGATGCCAGTCAAGTGGGGTGTGTGTGGCACAGTTAGTGGAAACGAGGGAGACTGTGGTTGGAGTCCCCTCGCTGTGTTTCTAAAAGAACCAAGATGTACAAGTCATGGCTCTCAGAGGACTTTTCTTCCCCTGGGTCAGCCAGGGGACGGGAAAGGCACGCGTATTTTTGAGAGTGCTTCATGCAAAGCATCTTTTCCTTTTTCAAAAGGGGGGTCAACCGATGCCAGTCAAGTGGGGTGTGTGTGGCACAGTTAGTGGAAACGAGGGAGACTGTGGTTGGAGTCCCCTCGCTGTGTTTCTAAAAGAACCAAGATGAACAAGTCATGGCTCTCAGAGGACTTTTCTTCCCCTGGGTCAGCCAGGGGACGGGAAAGGCACGCGTATTTTTGAGAGTGCTTCATGCAAAGCATCTTTTTCTTTTTCAAAAGGGGGCTCAACCGATGCCAGTCAAGTGGGGTGTGTGTGGCACAGTTAGTGGAAACGAGGGAGACTGTGGTTGGAGTCCCCTCGCTGTGTTTCTAAAAGAACCAAGATGAACAAGTCATGGCTCTCAGAGGACTTTTCTTCCCCTGGGTCAGCCAGGGGACGGGAAAGGCACGCGTATTTTTGAGAGTGCTTCATGCAAAGCATCTTTTTCTTTTTCAAAAGGGGGCTCAACCGATGCCAGTCAAGTAGGGTGTGTGTGGCACAGTTAGTGTAAACGAGGGAGACTGTGGTTGGAGTCCCCTCGCTGTGTTTCTAAAAGAACCAAGATGAACAAGTCATGGCTCTCAGAGGACTTTTCTTCCCCTGGGTCAGCCAGGGGACGGGAAAGGCACGCGTATTTTTGAGAGTGCTTCATGCAAAGCATCTTTTTCTTTTTCAAAAGGGGGGTCAACCGATGCCAGTCAAGTGGGGTGTGTGTGGCACAGTTAGTGGAAACGAGGGAGACTGTGGTTGGAGTCCCCTCGCTGTGTTTCTAAAAGAACCAAGATGAACAAGTCATGGCTCTCAGAGGACTTTTCTTCCCCTGGGTCAGCCAGGGGACGGGAAAGGCACGCGTATTTTTGAGAGTGCTTCATGCAAAGCATCTTTTTCTTTTTCAAAAGGGGGCTCAACCGATGCCAGTCAAGTGGGGTGTGTGTGGCACAGTTAGTGGAAACGAGGGAGACTGTGGTTGGAGTCCCCTCGCTGTGTTTCTAAAAGAACCAAGATGAACAAGTCATGGCTCTCAGAGGACTTTTCTTCCCCTGGGTCAGCCAGGGGACGGGAAAGGCTCGCGTATTTTTGAGAGTGCTTCATGCAAAGCATCTTTTTCTTTTTCAAAAGGGGGCTCAACCGATGCCAGTCAAGTGGGGTGTGTGTGGCACAGTTAGTGGAAACGAGGGAGACTGTGGTTGGAGTCCCCTCGCTGTGTTTCTAAAAGAACCAAGATGAACAAGTCATGGCTCTCAGAGGACTTTTCTTCCCCTGGGTCAGCCAGGGGACGGGAAAGGCACGCGTATTTTTGAGAGTGCTTCATGCAAAGCATCTTTTTCTTTTTCAAAAGGGGGCTCAACCGATGCCAGTCAAGTGGGGTGTGTGTGGCCCAGTTAGTGGAAACGAGGGAGACTGTGGTTGGAGTCCCCTCGCTGTGTTTTACATGCTTTTAGAAGGGCATGACATGGCTTGGAGGTTGACTTTCAGCATCTGCAAACTGTTGGCTACCAAAATGCTGCCTTTCCAACACCTGTGGTTATAGACAATGAGGAACATACTGATGAAGATGAGACGCAGATACCCGATTGGGATGACAACTTAAATATTCGGTCAGGGCAAGAAGAGGCTCGGTCTGAGGGGGAGGGGAGTGCAAACACAACAATTGATGATGAAGTTCTAGATCCCACCTACTGTCAACCCACAGTCAGACACTCGAGGAGGTCAACAGAGGCGGTGGAGGAGGATGCAACCAACGACGAAGTTACCTTGCGCCTTCCTGGACACAGTCGGAGCACTGGTAGCACGTCTACAACTGCATCCTCAGCCACCAATCTGCCTCTGAGCATTATTCGGGGTGGATCAACAGGTCGCATGGCCTCTAAGCCTTGCCTAGCCTGGTCCTTTTTTGACATAAAAAATGATCGCCCAAATTATGTGATCTGTAACATTTGGCATGGTTCTCTTAGTAGAGGTCAAAACCTCAGCAGTTTGACAACTTATTCCATGAATCGTCACATGAATAAATATCATATGGCCTGGTGGGAAGCTCACCGTGCTGCAATGCGGCCTAGCGGAGCCAACCATCCACCGCCTGCCCCTTCCAGTGCATCCGCACGCTCGTCATCTTCTAGGACTGTGGGGACAGCTGTCACACCTGTTTTTCCACCCACAACTTCCACCACTGTAACCGCAACAGGCAGTTTGCTTGGTAGGTCGTCAGTTGGTTTGGAAGGGGAAACAAGTGATTGTGTACAGCTCTCTCAAACATCGATAGCACCAACGTTGGATGAAGGCAACATCATGTCTCCGCCTGCACTTTCCTCACAAACCTGCATTTTTCCAGGGACACCCTACTCAACACCGTCTACACACAGCAGCCAGATCTCTGTCCCTCAGATGTGGTCAAATAAAAGGCCACTTCCTGCGACCCATGACAAAGCTAAGAGGTTGACTCTATCCCTCTGTAAGCTGTTGGCTACCGAAATGCTGCCTTTCCGCCTAGTGGACACACAGGATTTTAGAGACCTTATGTCTGTCGCTGTGCCCCAGTACCAGATGCCCAATCACCACTGCTTCTCCAAGAAAAGCATGCCCGCGCTACACCAGCATGTCGCACACAACATCACCGCTTCCTTGAGAAACTCTGTGTGTGAACGGGTGCATTTCACCACCGATACTTGGACCAGTAAGCATGGACAGGGACGTTACATGTCGCTGACTGGCCACTGGGTAACTATGGTAATAGATGGTGAAGGGTCTGCTGCACAAGTCTTGCCGTCCCCACGACTTGTGTGTCAATCCTCTGTCTGTCCAAGTTCCGCCACTGCTTCTGCATCCTCCACCTCATCTGGGTCCTCCACCTCCGCCCCAAGCCTACCTGGTCAGGCCACCAGCGTTCTCACTGCGCAGAAGGAATCACGCACCCCTCATTACTATGCTGGCAGCAGAGCGCAACGGCATCAGGCGGTCTTTAGCTTGACATGTCTTGGGAATAAGAGTCACACAGCTGAGGAGTTGTGGTCAGCTCTGCGGTCCGAGTTTAATAAATGGTTGTCTCCACTCAACCTGCAGCCTGGTAAGGCCGTGTGCGACAATGCTGCAAACCTGGGTGCGGCCCTTCGCCTGGGCAAGGTGACACACGTACCTTGTATGGCTCACGTGTTGAACCTTGTCGTGCAGCAATTTTTAACACAGTATCCCGGCCTAGATGGCCTTCTGAACAGGGCACGAAAACTGTCTGCTCACTTCCGCCGTTCAAGCGCCGCAGCTGAGCGACTTGCATCGCTCCAGAAGTCTTTCGGCCTGCCGGTTCATCGCCTGAAATGCGATGTGGCGACACGCTGGAATTCAACTCTCCACATGTTACAGCGACTGTGGCAGCACCGCCGTGCCCTGGTGCAATACGTCATGACGTATAGCCTGGGCCAACGAGATGCAGAGGTGGGGCAGATCACCCTGATGGAGTGGTCTCAGATCAAGGACCTATGCACCCTTCTGCACAGTTTCGACATGGCGACGAATATGTTTAGCGCTGACAATGCCATTATCAGCATGACGATTCCAGTCATTTACATGCTGGAGCACACGCTAAACACTATTCGGAGTCAGGGGGTGGGACAACAGGAAGGGGAGGAACTACAGGAGGATTCATATGCGCAAGACACAACAACATCACCAAGGTCCAGACGTTCATCATCACCAAGGCGCCAGGCATGGGACCATGGGGGACAGGGATCAACAAGGGCGCATGGTAGCAGGCGAGATGTTGAGGAAGGTGCAGGAGGACATGAAGATATGGAGGACGAACTGTCCATGGACATGGAAGACTCAGCGGATGAGGGGGACCTTGGTCAAATTTCAGTTGAAAGAGGTTGGGGGGAGATGTCAGAGGAAGAAAGAACGGTTAGCACCTCTATGCCACAAACACAGCGTGGACTTGGTCCGCATGGCTGCGCAAGACACATGAGTGCCTTCTTGTTGCACTACCTCCAACATGACCCTCGTATTGTCAAAATTAGAAGTGATGATGACTACTGGCTTGCCACACTATTAGATCCCCGGTACAAGTCCAAATTTTGTGACATAATTCCAGCCATAGAAAGGGACGCACTTATGCAGGAGTATCAGCAAAAGCTGTTACTCGATCTTAGATCCGCTTTTCCACCAAACAACCGTGCAGGTGCAGGGAGTGAATCTCCCAGTTGTAACTTGACAAACATGGGACGGTGTCTCGTCATCTTCAACAGTCTACCCGTACCAGTAGGACCGTATCTGGTGCTGGTAACAGCAATTTAATGGAATCTTTTCATAATTTTTTTAGACCCTCCTTTGCAAGGCCACCAGAGACAACAAGTCTGACACATAGTCAATGGCTGGAGAGGATGATACAGGAGTATCTACAAATGAACATCGATGCCATGACTTTGCAAATAGAGCCTTGCTCCTTTTGGGCTTCAAATCTAGAAAAATGGCCAGAGCTATCCAGTTACGCCTTGGAGATTTTGTCGTGTCCAGCTGCCAGCGTTGTCTCTGAACGTGTCTTCAGTGCTGCTGGGTGTGTGCTGACAGATAAGCGCACGCGTCTGTCCAGTGACAATGTGGACAGACTGACGTTCATCAAAATTAACAAGTCATGGATCCAGAAGGAATTTACAACCCCTGTGTCATCCTGGGGAGAGTAAATGCTTGTGGATTTGGAATGTGCTTGATGCAAATCTAGCTGTGAAGTGTACAACTATGGCACAACTGCTGCTACTGAATGGGTGGGTGTGTGTGGGGCACAATTGTTGGAAAAAAGGGAGTCTCCGCTTGGAGTAACCCTTGCTTACATTGTTTTTAAAAGGAGCCAAGATGACCAAGTCATGGTTCAGCAAAGACTTTATCTACCTACCCCGGTGTCATGCTGGGGACGGTTAATTATGGCGTATTTTTGAATGTGCTTGATGCAAATCAAAACATTTGGTTTGCAACTAGGGCACAAGTGCTGCCACTGATGGGGTGTCTGTGTGCCCAATTTTTGGAAAAAAGGGAGACTCCGCTTGGAGTAACCCTTGCTTGCTGTGTTTTTTAAAAATGATACAAGATGAACAGATCTGAAGGCAAGATGAAGGCAACATCATGTCTCCGCCTGCACTTTCCTCACAAACCTGCATTTTTCCAGGGACACCCTACTCAACACCGTCTACAGACAGCAGCCAGATCTCTGTCCCTCAGATGTGGTCAAATAAAAGGCCACTTCCTGCGACCCATGACAAAGCTAAGAGATTGACTCTATCCCTCTGTAAGCTGTTGGCTACCGAAATGCTGCCTTTCCGCCTAGTGGACACACAGGATTTTAGAGACCTTATGTCTGTCGCTGTGCCCCAGTACCAGATGCCCAATCACCACTGCTTCTCCAAGAAAAGCATGCCCGCGCTACACCAGCATGTCGCACACAACATCACCGCTTCCTTGAGAAACTCTGTGTGTGAACGGATGCATTTCACCACCGATACTTGGACCAGTAAGCATGGACAGGGACGTTACATGTCGCTGACTGGCCACTGGGTAACTATGGTAATAGATGGTGAAGGGTCTGCTGCACAAGTCTTGCCGTCCCCACGACTTGTGTGTCAATCCTCTGTCTGTCCAAGTTCCGCCACTGCTTCTGCATCCTCCACCTCATCTGGGTCCTCCACCTCCGCCCCAAGCCTACCTGGTCAGGCCACCAGCGTTCTCACTGCGCAGAAGGAATCACGCACCCCTCATTACTATGCTGGCAGCAGAGCGCAACGGCATCAGGCGGTCTTTAGCTTGACATGTCTTGGGAATAAGAGTCACACAGCTGAGGAGTTGTGGTCAGCTCTGCGGTCCGAGTTTAATAAATGGTTGTCTCCACTCAACCTGCAGCCTGGTAAGGCCGTGTGCGACAATGCTGCAAACCTGGGTGCGGCCCTTCGCCTGGGCAAGGTGACACACGTACCTTGTATGGCTCACGTGTTGAACCTTGTCGTGCAGCAATTTTTAACACAGTATCCCGGCCTAGATGGCCTTCTGAACAGGGCACGAAAACTGTCTGCTCACTTCCGCCGTTCAAGCGCCGCAGCTGAGCGACTTGCATCGCTCCAGAAGTCTTTCGGCCTGCCGGTTCATCGCCTGAAATGCGATGTGGCGACACGCTGGAATTCAACTCTCCACATGTTACAGCGACTGTGGCAGCACCGCCGTGCCCTGGTGCAATACGTCATGACGTATAGCCTGGGCCAACGAGATGCAGAGGTGGGGCAGATCACCCTGATGGAGTGGTCTCAGATCAAGGACCTATGCACCCTTCTGCACAGTTTCGACATGGCGACGAATATGTTTAGCGCTGACAATGCCATTATCAGCATGACGATTCCAGTCATTTACATGCTGGAGCACACGCTAAACACTATTCGGAGTCAGGGGGTGGGACAACAGGAAGGGGAGGAACTACAGGAGGATTCATATGCGCAAGACACAACAACATCACCAAGGTCCAGACGTTCATCATCACCAAGGCGCCAGGCATGGGACCATGGGGGACAGGGATCAACAAGGGCGCATGGTAGCAGGCGAGATGTTGAGGAAGGTGCAGGAGGACATGAAGATATGGAGGACGAACTGTCCATGGACATGGAAGACTCAGCGGATGAGGGGGACCTTGGTCAAATTTCAGTTGAAAGAGGTTGGGGGGAGATGTCAGAGGAAGAAAGAACGGTTAGCACCTCTATGCCACAAACACAGCGTGGACTTGGTCCGCATGGCTGCGCAAGACACATGAGTGCCTTCTTGTTGCACTACCTCCAACATGACCCTCGTATTGTCAAAATTAGAAGTGATGATGACTACTGGCTTGCCACACTATTAGATCCCCGGTACAAGTCCAAATTTTGTGACATAATTCCAGCCATAGAAAGGGACGCACTTATGCAGGAGTATCAGCAAAAGCTGTTACTCGATCTTAGATCCGCTTTTCCACCAAACAACCGTGCAGGTGCAGGGAGTGAATCTCCCAGTTGTAACTTGACAAACATGGGACGGTGTCTCGTCATCTTCAACAGTCTACCCGTACCAGTAGGACCGTATCTGGTGCTGGTAACAGCAATTTAATGGAATCTTTTCATAATTTTTTTAGACCCTCCTTTGCAAGGCCACCAGAGACAACAAGTCTGACACATAGTCAATGGCTGGAGAGGATGATACAGGAGTATCTACAAATGAACATCGATGCCATGACTTTGCAAATAGAGCCTTGCTCCTTTTGGGCTTCAAATCTAGAAAAATGGCCAGAGCTATCCAGTTACGCCTTGGAGATTTTGTCGTGTCCAGCTGCCAGCGTTGTCTCTGAACGTGTCTTCAGTGCTGCTGGGTGTGTGCTGACAGATAAGCGCACGCGTCTGTCCAGTGACAATGTGGACAGACTGACGTTCATCAAAATTAACAAGTCATGGATCCAGAAGGAATTTACAACCCCTGTGTCATCCTGGGGAGAGTAAATGCTTGTGGATTTGGAATGTGCTTGATGCAAATCTAGCTGTGAAGTGTACAACTATGGCACAACTGCTGCCACTGAATGGGTGGGTGTGTGTGGGGCACAATTGTTGGAAAAAAGGGAGGCTCCGCTTGGAGTAACCCTTGCTTACATTGTTTTTAAAAGGAGCCAAGATGACCAAGTCATGGTTCAGCAAAGACTTTATCTACCTACCCCGGTGTCATGCTGGGGACGGTTAATTATGGCGTATTTTTGAATGTGCTTGATGCAAATCAAAACATCCTGTTTGCAACTAGGGCACAAGTGCTGCCACTGATGGGGTGTCTGTGTGCCCAATTTTTGGAAAAAAGGGAGACTCCGCTTGGAGTAACCCTTGCTTGCTGTGTTTTTTAAAAATGATACAAGATGAACAGATCTGAAGGCAAGATGAAGGCAACATCATGTCTCCGCCTGCACTTTCCTCACAAACCTGCATTTTTCCAGGGACACCCTACTCAACACCGTCTACAGACAGCAGCCAGATCTCTGTCCCTCAGATGTGGTCAAATAAAAGGCCACTTCCTGCGACCCATGACAAAGCTAAGTGGTTGACTCTATCCCTCTGTAAGCTGTTGGCTACCGAAATGCTGCCTTTCCGCCTAGTGGACACACAGGATTTTAGAGACCTTATGTCTGTCGCTGTGCCCCAGTACCAGATGCCCAATCACCACTGCTTCTCCAAGAAAAGCATGCCCGCGCTACACCAGCATGTCGCACACAACATCACCACTTCCTTGAGAAACTCTGTGTGCGACAGGGTGCATTTCAACACAGATACTTGGACCAGTAAGCATAGATAGGGTCATTACATGTCACTGACTGGGCACTGGCAAACTATGGTGAGAGATGGAGAAGGGTCTGCTGTACAAGTCTTGCCGTCCCCACGAGTTGTTTCAATCCTTCTTCTGTATGTAGAAGTTAATACACTGCTTCTGCCTCTTCAACCTCGTGTGGGTCCTCCACCTTGGCGCAAACCCTGTGTGGTCAGGCCACCCTTCCTTGTAACTGCGCACAAGGACTACCACACACCTCCTTACTATGCTGGCAGCAGAGCTCAATGCCATCAGGCCAGGTCAGGAACACGTTGTCACCTGGCGACCGGAGTACAAATTGATGGAGCGGACTCCGTTGGTGACTTAACAGCCGTGTGCGGCAATGATGCAAACCTGGCTGCGGGCCATCCTCAGGGCAATGTGACACACGTGCCTTGTATGGCTCACGTGTTGAACCGAATTCTCCAGCAATTTTTAAAACACCATCACGGCCTACATGGCCTTGTGCAGCGGGCACGCTCGCTATGTGCTCACTTCCATCGTGCGCACACAGCAGCTCAACAACTTTCATCACTCCGGAAGTCTTAGGATCTGGCAGTTAAACGCCGGAAATGCGATGTTCCGACACGCAGGAATTGGAATCTGCACATGTTGCAGCGTGTGTGGCAGCACCGCAGAGCCCCGCTGAAATACGGTATGACATATAGCCTGGGATAACTTGATCAAGAGGTGGTGCAGATCACGCTGCTGGAGTGGTGTCAGATCAAGGACCTATGCACCCTGCTACACAGTTTACAAATGTTGACGAAGATGTTTAGCACTGGCAATGTCATTCTCAGCGTGACAATTCTGGTCATCTACATGATGGAGCACACTGTAATTATTATTCGGAGTCAGGTGTTGGGACAAGAGGAAGGGGAGGAAGTACAGGAGGAGTCATATGCGGAAGGGATAACAAGATCTACGAGGTCCAGATGGTCAGCGGCACCTATGCGGCATTCATGGTGAGGGAGAGGGATTAACAAGGGCGCATAGTATCAGCAAAAAGTGTTGATGAAAGTGCAGGAGCCCATGAAGAAATGGAGGACGAACTGGCGATGGGCATGGAAGACTCAGCAGATGAGTAAAAGCTTGTTCACATTTCGGTTGTGCGAGGTTGTGGGGAGAGGGCAGAGGAAGGATGCACGATTCTCACCTCTCTGCCACCAACACACCAAGGACTTGGTCCTCCTGGATGCACAAGACACATGAGCGCCTTCTTGCTGCACTACCTACATGACCCTCGGATTGTATGAATTTGAAGTAATCCTGAATACTGGGTTGCCATACTGTTAGATCCCCGGTACAAGACAAAATTTGGCGAACTAATTCCTGCCATAGAAATGGACGCACGTATACAGGAGTATCTGCAGAATGTGGTACGCAATCTTAGATCTACTTTTCCACTAAACACCAGTGCTGCACAGAGTGAATCTCAACGCTTTGTCATGGATAGGAGGAAATGGTCTTTTACTTGTCCACATCGGAGGGACCGAGGGATGGCTGCTGTGCTGAGATGGCGTTGAGTACGGTGTCCCTGCACAGTTGCACTTTTGGTCATATCCCAAAATGAGTTGAAAAAGGACACATGCTGTTGGAAAGGGGAACAGGTGTGTTGGAAAGGGTAAACAAGTTTTGGTCCGTGGATTTGGTGGTTAAGCAACTGTAACATTTGCTGAAGAAACACCATCTGTTACAGTGGGACTGGCAGATTTGGATAAAGTGGTATATAATCTGTGACCGCTATATAACGAAAATTAAAAAGAAAAGAAAGAGAAAGGTATATATCCCCATCAGTAGTCAGTGTCCACCGTACTCCCAGTTGGAAAAGGAGAGGTTGGCAACTGGAAGGTTTGGTGGAGGATACAGAGCTGTGTGGCTATGAAACTAATAGTAGCCTGAACCGAGTTAGACGCCATTCGGATCTGGAGACTGTGAGCCCTGTTAGCGTCACAGGGTCCACATGCCCACCCAGCCCAGGAACTCCCTGTTAACAACACAGGGGCCATTGAGTACGCTGACCGTGTGCGTAGGGGCACACCTGTGGACAGCAGGCGCATCAGCAGCAGGCCTGTTAATGCCACTGGGCTGCACAAGCAGGACTGGTAGGACAGGAGCTGGTCTTAACCGTTCTGCGTTAGCAACTGTGGTGGTGGCCTGCATCAACACCCTATCCCTGCCTACCTCTGGCCTAAAGCCGCAATGGGTTCAACACATGGAGGTGTGCTCTTTCGGAGCATAATAGAAGACTGCGCACCTCCTTGTTGGCTCCAGCCACTTTTATAACCTGGGTCCGCCCCAAACCAGGGTGAACCACAATGCACCTCCTGGAGACAAAAGTAGAGTGACACGTCATGAGTGGCATAACTAGCGTCCTATTTGGAACCGCAACTTCAATGATGACCTCATGGCTGCCATGACCCAAACACCTCACCAGTCATCGTCTGACCATCAATAATGCTGTGACAAGTCATAGGTGTGGGCCTCTGCAAGCTATTTGGGAGTACACCTGATGCCCTGTGGTCTATATGGGACCCCCACATCAGGGCCAGGGCCAAAGAGTTAATTACCGGACCTAGTCTCTGATGCAGGAAGTGCCTGAGCATGCTCAGTAGCATGAAATACAGTCTCTGAAAAAAGACTATCAGCTTTAGCATGGTGTCTAGGCACAAAACAGGACTTAGACCCGGCACGGAATGCAAGCACCTGTGCAAAGAGGCTTTTCACACTTAGTGTGGGAGCATGCGCTGTATCCCGAAAAGAAGACTTAGCGTCAGGAATAACACAGTCAGGCTGAGCATACTCACTAGGCGAAACACTGTAATTATGCTGCAGCTGGGGTACATCGGCACACGCATGCGCACTAGCTGCCTCTCCACACTTAGACGTGGAGGGGAAATTGATCTTGGAGATGCTGTCTATGAACAGAAGGAAAAGCTAAAGGAAGCCTGACTTTCTATCCCTCCGAATTATGAAATGCAGCAATGAATTCCATGAGTTTGCTATAACATTAGCGTAGCAAAATGTGCATGAGGGTGTCATGTAGAGGTGCTAGAAATAGCTTGTCACCAGTGGGGCACTAATGGAATACAACAGCCAGTTCTATGATGCCACTAAATGGCAGTATTTTGTGCTATCATTATAGCTTATTAAAAACAGAGCAGGAGGGTGTCATGCAGAGGTGCTGCACATAGATTTGCAGTAGTGTGAATAGACAAAAGTACAATAGCCACGTTTAGGATGGCACTAGGTACACTGAGTGTTTGCTAGTATAATGGCTTAGTTTAAAAAAGTTTGAGTGTGCAATGCAGGCAGACGTGCTGCAAATATCTTTACAATAGTGTGAATAGACAAAAGTACAATAGCCACGTTTAGGATGCCACTAGGTACACTGAGTGTTTGCTAGTATAATGGCTTAGTTTAAAAAAGTTGGAGTGTGCAATGCAGGCAGACGTGCTGCAAATATCTTTACAATAGTGTGAATAGACAAAAGTACAATAGCCACGTTTAGGATGCCACTAGGTACACTGACTGTTTGCTAGTATAATGGCTTAGTTAAAAAGAGTTGTAGTGTGCAATGCAGGCAGACGTGCTCTGCAAATGTCTTTGCACTAGTGGGACTATAGCAAAGTCCAATAGCCACGTATAGGATGCCACTAGGTACACTGAGTGTTTGCTAGTATAATGGCTTAGTTATAATGAGTTGGAGTGTGCAATGCAGGCAGACGCGCTCTGCAAATGTCTTTGCACTAGTGGGACTATAGCAAAGTCCAATAGCCACGTATAGGATGCCACTAGGTACACTGAGTGTTTGCTAGTATAATGGCTTAGTTTAAAAAAGTTGGAGTGTGCAATGCAGGCAGACGTGCTGCAAATATCTTTACAATAGTGTGACTATAGCAAAGTCCAATAGCCACGTTTAGGATGCCACTAGGTACACTGACTGTTTGCTAGTATAATGGCTTAGTTATAATGAGATGGAGTGTGCAATGCAGGCAGACGCGCTCTGCAAATGTCTTTGCAGTAGTGGGACTATAGCAAAGTCCAATAGCCACGTTTAGGATGCCACTAGGTACACTGAGTGTTTGCTAGTATAATGGCTTAGTTATAATGAGTTGGAGTGTGCAGAGGACAGGAGGGTACAGTGCCAGGATTGTGGGTATGGGTAGAGGAATGGAAGCCTGCCTTTCTATTCCCTCCTAATGGTGAAATGCAGGGAGGACATCCCTGACCTTTGCTACACAGACGCTGTCGCTGTTTTCAGGACCTGTCACCTATGGCTCTCTGACCCTGCCGGTTTGAGCCCTTAAAAGGACTGCTAGAAAGTGCTCTCCCTAAGCTGTCTAACGCTGTGTATGCAGCGCATACAGCTGTATCGGCGATAGGACTCAGGAGGACGGAGCTGTGACAGTGATGTCTGACACCAAAGACGCAGAAGAGATAATGGCGTCCTGGAGGAAAATGTCCGGTTTTATAATGCAGGGACATGTGACATGGACATCCTATCACACATGCCGTTGCTTCTCTGGCTAAAAGTCCACTTAGCTGTGTGTGTGTCTGGGATTGGCTGACATGCTGGCCCGCCCCACTACACGCGCGCGCTTAGGGAAGGAAGACAAGGAAAAAAAAAAAAAAATGGCGATCGCCATTATAGAAACAGCAGTGATCTGAAGGCGCTGTTCACGCACACTATACACTGAAATGTCATAATAGTGTGATTCACAGAGTGACTTACACTATTACAGCGGAAACCAAGCTAGGATTTAGCTGTTTTTTTGCTGCTAGAACCGTTCTCGAACGTTTCTAGAACTATCGAGCTTTTGCAAAAAGCTCGAGTTCTAGTTCGATCTAGAACAGGCCCCAAAATCACTCGAGCCTAGAACTGGAGAACCTCAAACCACGAACCGCGCTCAACTCTACTGGTGACTCAGGGCCATTGGAAGCTGTGCATGCCCATCACATTGTCTCCACCATGTTACAGAGGATGTGGTATGCTTTGGATCATGAACAATTCCAAGCCTTCTCCATATTTGCTCCTTCCCCTCATTGTGGTACAGGTTGATATGTTTCATCTAATCAATGAATGCTTTTCTAGCTCTGGGTTGGCTTATTTAAGTTTTTCCTGTTACAGCCAACAAACAGCCAACAAAGTGCAAGCTGTAACAAGAACACAGCATTTCTCCAGTTCAGAGCGATACTACTTTATTCAGGAGAAATGAATCAACGATCAGATTGCTGATCCTTATAGCCCCTAAAGTGACTAGTAAAAAAAAAGTAAATTTTTAAAAAATTAAAACAAAAAATCTAAAAGTTCAAATCACCCCCCCATTCGCCCCTTTGAAAATTAAAGGGTTAAAAAATGTACACATATTTGGTATTGCCAAGTTCAGAAATGCCAGATCTATGAAAATATAAAATCAATTAATCTGATTGGTAAATGGCATAGTGGCGAAAAAAATTTAAAACGCCAAAATTATTTTTTTCGTTGTTGCAAGTTTTGCTGAAATTGCAATAACAGGTGATAAAAACATATCATCTGTCAAAAATTATACCATTAAAACATCAGCTCGCGATGCAAAAAATAAGCCATCACTGAGCCGTATATCCCAAGAAATGAGAATGCTACGAGTCATGGAAAATGGCGGCAACAGTTTGCCACTTATTTTGGACAAACATCTGATTTTTTTTAACTTCTTAGATAAAAATAAACCTATACTTTTTTGGTGTCTATGAACTCAAAGTGACCTGAGGCATCACACCGACACATTAATTTTCCCATACAGTGAACACAATGAATAAAATACCCCAAAACAATCATGTAATCACACTTTTTTTGCAATTTTTCCACACCTGGAATTTTTTAGCCGTTTTCCAGTACACTATATGGTAAATGTTTTCATTCATGCTTTTGAGATAATTGTCTAATTAGTTTTGGTCTTTTGAAAAAAAGCAGCTACATAAAAAAGAACTGTAATTCCTAAATACTTAATCAATTAGGATGTGAATATCCTCAAATTAAAGCTGAGAGTCTGCACTTTAAGCTCATATTAATTATATAACTGTATATTGAATAAGTTTTGGTAAATAGCTAAAATGCCAAAATTTGTGTCACTGTCCAAATATTTCTGGACCTAAATGTATTTGTGCCTCCACCTAGTGGGGGCTCAGCTGTATCCTGTTAGAGAAGTAGTTTTTGGCCTAGGTAATGTACAGCTGCAGCTCCATCTTTGCTGTAAGTAATGATTTATTCATCTTTTTTGTTGCTTTTCTATATTTGAAAAGTAATTGTATTCTCAAATTTGAAAAGGTGTTGGCCCCGTGGATAGATGGCTCCAGCCTAGCATCTAGAGACCTCTTTAGGTCCTGACTTGGCTTGTTTTAAATGGAGTTAGGGGCCGTAACCTGCATGGTTTACATATCGCTTACTTCTCTGACTTACTTCTCTGGAGTTCCCCCTTTGGTAGTATTATAGGAATGCTAATAACCCCCATCCATTTACTTCCTTGTTGGAGCTACTACTCTTAATTCTCTACTTTGAATATTCAATTAATGTTTGTTGAGAGGGTGGGATAGAGGTTTTGGGGTCTAGTAACCTCTTATGTTTGCCTTACTTATGTCTGGAAAATTTTAATAAAAATATTCTGGTTAAAAATTAAGAGTGAGTTCCATTTAATGATTTTATATATTGTGGAGGTAGAGGAGGAGACCAAGAAAAATAGAAAAACAAGAATCATATACCTTTTTTGGGGAGGTAAGTGGTACATGTAAATATATTAGAAAAAAAAACATTTGAATTGGCTTTATGTTCCGCTGCTGTCATCCACTGAGATTGAGAAATCGGTGCCAAGCCAGGTCTTGATTATTTTGTGAACAGTCAGCCTGTCAGCATTTTCATTTGACAGGACGATGCTCCTATTGGTGATTATGTCCCAGTGGCACTAACACCCATGGAATGAACTTTAGCAGGAAGGAAGCAGTGGCTGCATCCTGTGAGTCTCAAATTTGCCTTAACTTCATATGGAAGTAAGATTATGAGTGAAGGCCGACTGTTGGCCCTCTAAAAATTATGAGAACGGACTTTGTTGGCCCTCTAAAAATATGATAATAGACCTGCTGCTGGCTGACTAAAAATTATGAAAACGGTCTGGCTGCCAGCCTTCTAAAAATTATGAAAATGGGTCGGCTGCTGGCACTGTAAAAATTAAGAGAACGGGCCAACTTCTGGCACTCTAAAATTTAAGAGAATAGGCTAGCTGCTGGCCCCTTAAAAATTATGAGCGAGTGCTGCTTGATGACTTTGTGGATATGGAGGAGGTGCAGGAGGAGGAGGACAAGAAAAATAAAAAACATGATGTATATTATTTTTGGGGTGGGAAGGGGTGCATTGGAGTACACTAGAAAAAAAACATGCAATTGACTTTATGTTCCGCTGGGGTTAACAAGTCAGTGCCAATTCAGCAATTCAGGTCATATTGATTTTAAGAGCAGTCAGCTTGTCAGCATTTTCATTTGACAAGCGGATGTGGCTATTAGTTATTATGCCCCCGTGGCACTAAATACCATTGAAGGAACATTAGCAGGGATGAAGCAGTGACTGCAACCAGTGCGTTTCAGATGTGCCTCAACTCCATTTAGAAGTAAAATTATGAGTGTGTGCCAGGTGCTGGCCCTCAAAAATGCTGGCTCTCTAAAAATTATGAGAGAGGGTTGTCTGCTGGCTTTCTAAAAACTCTTAGTGAGGGAAGACTGCTGGATCTCTATAAATTATGATAATGGTCCTGTTGCTGGCCATGTAAAAATCTTGAGAACGGTCCAGCTGCTGGCCCTATAAAAATTATGATAACAGGCTGACTGCTGGCTCTCTAAAAATTATAAAAACGAGCTGGTTGCTGGCTGTCTAAAAATTATAAGTACGGGTTGGCTACTGGCCCTGTAAAAATCATAAAATAGTGCTGTAAGATGACTTTGTGGATATGGTGGAGGTGTATGAGGAGGAAGATAAGAAAATTAAAAAACATGACATGTATGCTATTTTTGGGGTGCAAAAGGGTGCATGGGAGTAGACTAGAAAAATAAAACATTTCAATTGGCTTTATGTTTTTCAGGGGTTAAGAAGCTGGTGCCAATCCAGACCATGTTCATTTTGAGAACAGTCAGCCTGTCAGCATTTTCATTTGACAGGCAGATGTAGGCTATTAGTTATTATGCCCCATGTGACACTAAAGCGGGCTTTACACGCTGTGACATCGCTAGCAATTGCTCGTCGAGCACAATAACACCCGCCCCTGTTGTATGTGCGATATGTTGTGATCGCTGCCGTAGCGAACATTATCGCGACAGCAGCGTCGCATGGACTTACCTGCCTAGCGACTTCGCTCTGGCCAGCGAACCGCCTCCTTTCTAAGGTGGAGGTTCGTGCGGCGTCACAGCGACGTCACATGGCAGGCGTCCAATAAAAGCGGAGGGGCGGAGATGAGCGGGATGTAGCATGCCGCCCACCTCCTTCCTTCCGCATTGCCGGTGGAGGCAGGTAAGGAGATGTTCGTCGCTCCTGCGGTGTCACACACAGCGATGTGTGCTGCCGCAGGAACGAGGAACAACATCGTTAATAAAAAGAAAACGATTTTATGTTTCAGGACGACCTCTCCACGGCAAACGATTTTGGCCACTTTTGCGATCGTTTAAGGTCGCACATAAGTGTCACACACTGCGATATCGTTATTGACGCCGGATGTGCGTCCCAAACAACGTGACCCCAATGATAATTCATTAACGATATCGTAGCGTGTAAAGCCCGCTCAAGTCCCATGGAATGAGCTTAAGTAGGGAGGGAGTAGTGACTGGAGCCTGCAAGCCTCAAATTTGCCTCAATTCCGTGTAAAAAAAAAGGTGCATTTATAGAATGGGAGAAAGGCCCAAATACACCTTTTGTGTGAATAAATGGACAAAGGAATTATGGTGGTCCTTCCTCCAAAATGGGTTGAAGTTTCCCCCACATGGCTCATGAATTTGCATTTGCAAAGTTCTCAAAATAGATAAAAAAAAGAGTTTGAAAACCCTTGCTTCAATCTATTTGAAGCCCCGGGGTTGCCTAATGCCCTGAACCAACACAGGTCGAACAGCTGCCCACCTTAGCTGGAGCAAAATCGAAGTTGGTTCCCTGAAGGTCTTTGTTTTACCACTTATACTCTGGTTACTGGACTTCAGGACACCTTGTTGTTGACCAAAGAAATCCCACTCTAATTGTAAATGTGCCGCCACCACGTCTGCAGCAGCCGGGCTGCTCAGATCCGGACCCGCTGTGTGGCTCGAGGGATCCTCCGTACCCGGGGGTCACGCGGACACACCGAATGAAAAGGGGACATAGTTGTACGGCCTTGGCCGTATTCGGTTCGTGACGCCATCCACGGTGTGTGGTGAAGTTGGACACCACCGCTACTGTTGTGGGATACCCAGGGGAGATGTAGTGGAAGCTGGATTTTTACCCCTCCGTGGGTAGGAATGGTTGCCCCGGGGCCCAGTGTCTCTGTGCAAGGTATGGCGATGGCAGGGGCTTGCGTGCCAGGATGGACAAGGGGATGTTTGGTTACTCACAATTAAATGAATCACATGAGTCTTTTGGTACACCAAGGTGCTGGTGGCCGGCCACCACGGCCAGTTGTACTCTGGTCCCCCACCCGGGCTGGTGGTCACCGTCTCTTCTTCTGCACTAGTTGTGGTTGTGTGTTTAGACTTCCCGGTATGGAACACGGGAGTCCGCTCCCGGCTTTCTGTGTGCCTGAGGAGCCGTGCCTGCTGATGACCCATGGGATCTATGGGCCCTTGTGGTTGCCCTATCCCTCTCTGTGGGTGGTTGTCTGCTTTTGGGACTTTGGTTGGGACAGGACCTGTAATCCTGCCCTCAATCGGTTGATTAGCTAGGCCATTGGTTCTGGTCCTGGCTTCAGGGTTCGAGTACTCCCTCTGTGCACGGTTTTCGGTCGGGTCTCCGGTGTCGGTACCGGTGGGCTCCAACCCTGTCCCAGTCCTCCTCGGATCTTCCGAGCCGTCTTCCCATCTCCTGCTGATGGAGACTACCATCTGCAACCTAGCCAAGGTACCAGGGCTCCGACCCTGGCACCGTCCATCTTGAACTTCTCCTCCACTGGAGCTACACCTAGCTCCAGCCTCTACTCCTCTTAACTTGAACTACAACTTCATCTGTTTGTTTTCCTGCTAGGTAGGCATTTCCTAACTGCCTGGTCCCGCCCACTGGTGTGCCTGTCTTGCCCTGAGGGGGGTGACTAGAGTTTCAGGTCGTCTCTCTCTCTCTCTCTCTCTCTCCACCTCTCTCCCCCTCTCTCTCCCTCTCTCTCCCCCTCTCTCTATCTCTCTCTCTCTCTCATCATCAGTGCTGGTTACCGGGAGGATGCAGCGATTATCGGAAGGAAAAGCGACGGAAGACAGAGTGCAGGATGCATAGCGGGGACTTGTAAGTGTTATGGCAATGTTTATTAACTGTATGTGTTGTGAGACTGTGACCGGGGTTATCTATGACGGCCGGTATGTCTCACCCAGGTTGTGCTCACTCCATGATAGAAAGTGAACCCACTATAGGGTTAATGCTGTTTCCCTACAGACTGAAGGAAGGGTTAAATAGAATCAGGAACAAGGGCAGGTGTGCCGGGTGTGGGGAAGTGAACAGAACTCCCTGAGTTTTCTGCTGGAGAGGCACCTGTATTGTGATGGACTTTTGTTTTGGACATTAAAACCGTGTGCTGTGAACCTTGATGCCTGGATCCCGTGTCTTCTGCTGCGCAGCCGACCGTGCTACCTCACATATGGTGGAGAATCGGCGGGCATCACAGCCGGTGAGGTGTAGCATCCATCCCTGGTGACCCAGCAGCGCATGTCCTGGATTCGAGCGGCTATACTACAGCCCAAACCAGGCGACGCCATGGAGGACATACTAAAGCATTTGGCTCAGGCTAATGCACAGCAACAACAGGCTAATGCACATCAACAACAGACCAATGCACACCTGCTCCAATCCTTGCAAGTGCAGGAAAAAAAATTCCAAGAACAGATGGATCAGGCCAATGCACGTCAGCAGCAATCCTTGCAAGTGCAGGACAAAAGGCACCAAGAACAGATGGAGCAGGCCAATGCACGTCAGCAGCAAGCCTTGCAATTGCAGGAAAAAAGGCACCAAGAACAGATGGTTCTCCTGGCCAAGTCGATCCGTGCCGGACCGGCAGCAACAACCCCGGGACCGGGTGATGACGGCAGCGTCCGGAAAGCGGTGAGACAAGCGTTGCAAAAGATGACCCCGGGGGACGATGTGGAAGCGTTCCTGGCGGTGTTTGAGCGGGTGGCCGAGCGGGAAAAGCTGCCGACCCCCCAGTGGGCTGAGGTATTGTCACCCTATCTGACGGGGGAACCCCAAAAAGCGTACCTGGACCTCGGTACCGAGGACGCCATTGACTATGTGACCCTAAAAGCCGAAATACTGGCACGGTTGGGGGTGAATACCTATGTACGGGCTCAGCGGGTAAATCAGTGGTTCTATGAGGAAGCCAAACCCGTACGCTCCCAGGCCTATGACTTGTTGCATCTTGTAAAAAAATGGTTGCAGCCTGACACTCTGAGCCCGGCGCAGATGGTGGAAAGGGTAGTAGTGGATCGTTTTGTGCGCACTTTACCCGTCACCGTTCAACGGTGGGTAGGACAGGGTGACCCGAGTACCCTGGACCAGTTAGTGTCCCTGGTAGAGCGGCATGTGGCTACGCAGGACTTGATACGGGACACTGAGACTTTGCGTACCGCCCGTCGGTCCGGCCCCTCCAAGCCTAGGGCCAAGGACCCACCGCCGACAACGGTGCAGGAGTCCCCTACCGTCCCGCCTGAGGCCGCGGCCGCCAATCCTGAGGTCCGGAAGGTTCTGTACCCTAAACGACAACCCGTCAAGGGGGTTTCCGTCCCCATTAGATGTTGGCGGTGCCAGCGGGTGGGACATATGGAAGCCCAGTGTCCACTCACCACGGAGCCCATGGATTGTGGGGTTACCCGGCGGGGTTCAATGTATGCTCAGGTGGTGTGTACCGCTGACCTGGTCTCCCCAGAGACGGAGCCCCACTTGTGCCAAATACAGGTGAATGGATGTCCGGTTACAGGATTGTTGGATTCCGGAAGCTTAGTGACCCTTGTGCGATCCACCTTGAGGGCTAAAGTAAAGGCCACAGGACGTACCGTGGGGGTGGTTTGCATACATGGGGACCGCCGAGACTATCCCACGGGGATTGTCACCATCACAGCACCTTGCGGTCAGGTGCAACATGAGGTGGGACTTCTTAACACTCTTCCTTATGACGTGATCCTAGGAAGGGATCTGCCCTATTTTTGGACTTTATGGAAGGGACCCCCTAAGTCTCCTCAGATATTGGTCAGTCCGGGACCTGAGCCCTACAATCCTGAATCCGGGACACCTGCCGTAGGGGTCCCCATGATAGGGACAGAGTGTGAACCCGATAGGTCGCCCCTAGAGGTATTGGCAGGAGAGGCTGAGACGGTCGAACCCATCCCGGAGTTGGAGGCGTCCCCGGATACGTTTGGGACTGCCCAACTCCAGGACCCTACATTAATACATGCCCGGAGTCAGGTGACAGTAATTGACGGGGTGGCACAGCTGCCCGGTGCCCAGGTAAGGTACCCCCATTTCGCTCTTAAGCAGGATTTACTCTACCGGGTAGATGAAATACGGGGCGTGGGGGTAGAGCAGTTGGTGGTGCCCCAGCCGCATCGTCGGCGGGTCCTCGACTTGGCTCATAAACACCTGATGAGTGGCCACCTGGGGGTCAAGAAAACGCAGGAGCGAATATTGCAAAGGTTCTATTGGCCCGGAGTCTTTGGGGAGGTAAAACGGTTCTGCGAAACCTGCCCGGAGTGTCAGCTTACCGCACCCCTGACCCATTTTCGCAGTCCGTTGGTACCGTTACCCATTATAGAAGTCCCTTTTGAACGGATAGGGATGGATCTGGTGGGGCCCCTCGTAAAGTCCGCTCGAGGGCACCAACACATCCTAGTGATCGTTGACTATGCCACCCGGTATCCCGAGGCGATACCTCTCAGACATACTGCAGCAAAGCTTATAGCTCGGGAGTTGTTTGCTGTGTTCTGCCGGGTGGGGTTGCCCAAGGAGATCCTTACGGATCAGGGGACCCCATTCATGTCTAAAGTGACCAAAGAGCTATGCCGGCTACTCCAGATCAAGCAGTTGCGTACGTCTGTGTACCATCCTCAAACGGACGGTTTAGTGGAGCGTTTCAATAAAACCCTGAAAACCATGCTAAAAAGGGTGATTTCAAAAGACGGGAAAGACTGGGATATGATGCTTCCCTATTTGATGTTTGCCATCCGTGAGGTGCCACAGGCATCCACGGGGTTTTCGCCTTTTGAGTTGTTATACGGGCGACATCCCCGGGGATTGTTGGACCTGGCAAAGGAAACATGGGAGCAAGAGCCCACCCCCCATAAAAGTGTGATTGAACACATTTTGGGTATGCAGAACCGCATAAGCGCGGTCATGCCAATTGTGAAGGAGCATTTACAGGAGGCTCAGGCCGCGCAAAGCGGCCGCTACAATAGACAAGCCACCGTGCGGACCTTTAAACCCGGGGATCGGGTGTTGGTATTAATCCCCACGGCGGAGAGTAAATTCCTGGCTCAGTGGCAAGGCCCCTACGAGATAAAGGAAAGAGTCGGGGTGGTTAACTATAAAGTATTGCAGCCCGGTAGGCGGAAACCTGAACAAATATACCATGTCAACCTATTAAAACCCTGGCAGGAACGGGAAAGCCTGATGGCTGTTTTTTCCCCATCTCCCTCCCCTTCGGGTCCTTCACCTCCGGCTCCAGCGACCTCCGGAGAGGACGAACCGGAAGTAAGGATTGGAGAAGCCCTCACCAAGACTCAGAGGCGAGAGGCCAGATGGTTGGTTCATCAGAACCCCGATGTCTTCTCCGAGCTGCCCGGTAGGACCAGTCTGATACGACATGATATTGTCACCGAGCCCCACCTGAAGGTACGCCTGAAGTCATACCGGGTACCGGAGGCTCGACGACAAGCCATATCGGAGGAAGTAAAGACAATGTTACGCCTGGGGGTCATCGAAAAATCCCGGAGTGAATGGGCTAGTCCGATCGTCCTAATACCAAAACCCGATGGCTCCTTAAGGTTCTGCAATGACTTTAGGAGATTGAACGAAATATCCAAGTTCGATCTCTACCCCATGCCCAGAGTGGATGAGCTGATTGATAGGCTGGGACAGGCGCGGTATTTTACCACGCTCGACCTGACCAAGGGGTACTGGCAGGTGCCACTGACGGAGTCCGCCAAGGAGAAAACCGCTTTTGTTACGCCGGAGGGTCTCTTCCACTATGTTGTCTTGCCTTTTGGGTTACATGGCGCTCCAGCCACGTTCCAGAGGTTGATGGACTTAGTGCTGGAACCCCACCAGGCGTATGCATCAGCGTACCTTGATGACATCATTATTTACAGCTCCGAGTGGCAGACCCACTTGGATCAGGTACAAGCGGTGGTGGACGCGCTTCGAACAGCCGGACTGACAGCCAATCCCAAGAAATGTGCATTGGGACTCACGGAAGCCCGCTACTTGGGCTACGTGATAGGCCAAGGAGTGATTAAGCCCCAAATTAACAAGGTTGAGGCGATCCAGAAGTGGCCTAGACCCCTGACCACGAAGCAGGTTAGGGCCTTCCTGGGTATCGTGGGGTACTACAGGAGGTTTGTAAAGGATTTTGCGGGACTATCAGCCCCCTTGACGGACCTTCTCAAAGGCAAGAAGTCCGTCATGGTGCGCTGGACTCCGCAGGCCGAGGACTCCTTCCGGGCCCTGAAGGAGGTCCTGTGCGGACAGCCCGTTCTGGTACACCCTGATTTCCGGAAGGAGTTCATTGTACAGACTGACGCCTCGGAGGTCGGCCTGGGGGCAGTACTGTCTCAGGTGGTTCAGGGGGAGGAACACCCCGTCACCTTCTTGAGTAGGAAGCTCACCCCTCCCGAGCGGAATTATAGCGTAGTGGAGAAGGAGTGCCTGGCGATCAAGTGGGCCTTGGAGTCCCTACGCTATTACCTGCTGGGACGGCAGTTTCGCTTGGTGACGGATCACTCTCCACTGGTCTGGATGAGGTCCGCCAAGGAACGGAATGCCCGGGTTACCCGGTGGTTCCTTTCTCTGCAGAACTTCCGGTTTACGGTTGAACACCGGGCCGGTAGGTTGCAGGGCAACGCCGATGCCTTGTCCCGCGGGCCGTGTTTGATGGCTGGAGTTCAACCCCGCGCGCTTGAACTGAGGGGGGGGGTATGTGAGACTGTGACCGGGGTTATCTATGACGGCTGGTATGTCTCACCCAGGTTGTGCTCACTCCATGATAGAAAGTGAACCCACTATAGGGTTAATGCTGTTTCCCTACAGACTGAAGGAAGGGTTAAATAGAATCAGGAACAAGGGCAGGTGTGCCGGGTGTGGGGAAGTGAACAGAACTCCCTGAGTTTTCTGCTGGAGAGGCACCTGTATTGTGATGGACTTTTGTTTTGGACATTAAAACCGTGTGCTGTGAACCTTGATGCCTGGATCCCGTGTCTTCTGCTGCGCAGCCGACCGTGCTACCTCACAGTGTACATGTATAATGTGTTTTTATGTGTTTGTGTTTGTCTCCTATTGTTTCCAATGGGGTTCAAGTGGTTCGTCGAATGGTTCGTCGAACTTTCGTCGAACGGGGCCTCCGTTCGACGAACCGAACTTGAACGCCAGGGGGGTGGCTCATCTCTAGTGACTACCTGGTTTTGCCAGGGCGTCACATAAATATTTTCTGATGCCTGTTCTACGTGTATTCCAGGGTGCAGTGGAGTTCCTCCTCATATTTTTTTGCAAACCTTGCACATAGTGCATACGCTTTACCAGTCTTTGAGTCCTACTTCTTCCAAATTAGAGAAAAATGTTTTCTGAGGCTATCCTCCATTTGTATTCCAGGGTGTATTGCAATTCCTCCTTTTAATCTTTGATAAAGCTTCACTTAGAACATGGGTCCCCAATTCCAGTCCTCAAGGGCCGCCGACAGTGCATGTTTTCAGGATTTCCTTAGTATTGAACATGTGATAATTTGATCACCTGCACAGTTGATGATTCCAACACCCATGCAATGCTAAGGAAATCCTGAAAACATGCACTGTTGGCGGCCCTCGAGGACTGGAGTTGGGGAACCCTGACTTAGAACATAGGCTTAAACAGTCTAAAGGCCGCTTTACACGCTACAACATCGCTAAAGCGATGTCGTTGGGGTCACGGAATTTGTGACGCACATCTGGCTGTGTTAGCAATGTCGTTGCATGTGACACCTATGAGCGATTTTAAATCGTCATAAAAACGTGCAAAATCGCTAATCGGTTACATGCCCCTCCATTCCCAATTATTGTTGTTGCTGCAGGTACGATGTTGTTCGTCGTTCCTGCGGCAGCACACATCGCTATGTGTGACACCGCAGGAACAAGAAACCTCACCTTACCTGCGGCCGCCCGCAATGAGGAAGGAAGGAGGTGGGCGGGATGTTACGGCTGGTCATCTCAGCCCCTCCGCCTTGATTCGGTGGCCACTTAGTGATGTTGCTGTGACGCCGAACGAACCGCCCCCTTAGAAAGGAGGCGGTTCGCCGGTCACAGCGACGTCGCTAGGCAGGTAAGTATAGTGTGACGGGTCCACGCGAATTTGTGCGGTACGGGAAGCGATTTGCCCTGATGCACAAGCGATGGGGGCGGGTACGCACGCTAGCGAGATCGCAGCGTGTAAAGCGGCCTTAAGAGTCCCACTCCTTACAAATGGGAACAAAAATTGAAAAATCTCATGCAAAAACAAGGATAATTTAGAATCTGAACACCTACCAAATAATTCAGTTTATATGGACCTGTGAAGGAGAGCAAAAGGGAGAGCGTGATCAAGCTTATGCTGCTATGCTTACAGGACATTGACCATAAACTGTGCTGATACCGTTAAAGTTCTATAATAAAGTGTCTATTTTATATAATACCAGAGTTTTCATTTAGTTAAAAGCCCTAGACAATGCAGAGTGCAGGGAGCATGCAATTATTGTGCATCTATGAGAAAATATAACACCATGAGAGCTTTGAATTTTGAAAACAGCTAAATGAACAATAAAATAATATTTTTTTTCTTCTAATATTTATATCGGTGGACAGTTCACCAGTTGACACAGCCCCACTACCCACTGCGAAGCAACATGCCTTTGATTTCACTGCTAGCCTAATTGAAACTATTGCAGCAAATACCATTTTCATTTTCTTTTTTTAAGGGCTTTTCCATTCCCATTTGGCCTCATTATTTTCTACCAGAGGCATGCTCACCTATTATAATAACCAGATAAAATGTTGAAGTAAAAGCGCAGCATGTTTGACTCAGTGTCTTTGACAAAAAATACAATGTGTATTTTAAACTGAATTTAAAAGAAGAAAACAAAGGCCATACGTATTCTGCGATCATACTAGCTGGATGATTTCACATTGAAACAATTAAACAGTTGATAATCTCTTTACAAACCCTGACTATCTAATCAGACCCTTGTGTCAGAGCTGTCTGCTCTGAATGACATATAGTTTAAATGGCTCTCTCCGACAGTTGATTGAGAGAGATCGATAAAAGGAAGTCTGAAGGATCTGGCATTTAATTTTAGTCTTTAGAAAAGGAAATGAGAACCTGCTTGCAGGCTAGCGCTAAAGAGCCCCTGTTAGCATGCATAATGTACTGTTGTAGAATGTTTCTATTATATAGCTCTAAGTATATCAATATATATATATATATATTTATATATATATATATAGTATATATGTAAAACGGGAGTAATAGCTATCAAATTTCTAGTTATTCTGTATGGTATCATATAAAATGGTAACAATACTGCACATATTTCTCCTTCTATGGTATAAGGAAAATAAATGCAGCATACAACAAGGCTTGAACAAAGTGTAGACAAAGTAAGCAAAAGCTTTGTGCACTATGAAAGAGTGATTCACTTAGCAATATGGAATATATTCATTTAAATTTCTTTGTACAGAAAGTGGCTCATAATGGTTAAAAGTGCTGAAAGAGACAGTAAGCACAAATAGGGTGTTATCCTAAAACACTGTCAGCAAAGGTGCTGTAAGGGTAGACTCTCCTGATGTGGTTGTGAGAGTCAAAACCACTGTAATGGCGCAAATACAGCTGCAGAAGAACCCACATGGAGATGCAGTTACAATTTGGAGAGAAAAGGGTTAATAGACCACACTGTCGTAGAAAGGAGGATCCACGTAGAAGGAATGATTTTATTTGTCTATGCATTTCAAAGCCTTATGACTTCTTCCTCAGCTTTGCAGTGCAAAACCCAAATGGCAAAAACAATTGACAGGTCAATTGTTTTTGCCATTTGGGTTTTGCACTGCAAAGCTGAGTTTTTGACCGAAGTTCTGCAACAAAAAGGCAGCATTTTGAACTGCATAGTGCGGTCTAGAAAACCAAATTCCCATAGACTTTGCTTGAAAAGCAGAACACATCCATTTTGGCATTAAACGCTGCAGTTGAAAAAGCAGCAAAAAAGCAGGTAAAAAGCAAAGTGCCCTCTTACCCTTATTGTTTTTTAACCCCTTCACAGTGAATATAAAGCCAAATGGATGCAATTTTCTAGATTCTTGCTAACTGAATACTAAAAAATACAGATTTTACTCAATTTGCTGAAGCTTAGTAATTGGGTAATAGAAAGTAGCAAGCATCAAAGAGGGATATATTTTCAAACCTCTGCTTAAGCCAACAAAAGTGTTTATGCATACATACTATTAAACATTGAAATTACAACACCAAGAAGGTAAAGTCATAAAATTATGGAAATCACAAGGTTGATAGACTTGTTAATGATATGCAGTTGCAAGTGATGAAGATCTGAAAGAAAACTTTAAAAATCCTTGATTTGTTCATTTTCGAGTATGTAAATTCATATACTCATAAGGTTATTATTGGTTGTCTGCGGAATGTTCTGCTACATTGCATGCACTTTGGTTTGCAAATCATCAAGATCAACTGCTGGTAGCTCCATTTGCAATTGATAAACCAATGACATTCTAAATCCTGCTTTACACGTTACAATTACACATGCGATCTCGTATGCGATCGCATACTCCCCCATTATATGTGCGGCACGTTCAATTTGTTGCCTGTGTCGCACAAACGTTTAAATCCCATCACACGTACTCACCTTCCTGTAGTGGGAGGGACGTTCGGCGTCACAGCGACGTCACACGGCAGCCGGCGAATAGAAGTGGAGGGGCGGAGATGAGCAGAACGTAAACATCCCGCCCAACTTCTTCTTTCCGCATTGCAGGCGGGACGCAGGTAAGATGTGTTCATCGTTCCCGGGGTGTCACACACTGCGATGTGTGCTGCCTCGAAAACATTGAACAACCGGACGTTCAATTTTTAGTAATTGAACGACGTGTATGCGATCAACAGTTTTTCTTTCAATCGCAATTGCACGTAGGTTTCACACACTACAATATCACTAACGATGCCGGATGTGCGTCACTTATGACGTGACCCCGCCGACACATCATTACATATATTGTAGCGTATAAAGCCCGCTTAAGTGTGCTTGATTGGAGACAAGTTTGGAGATGTTACAGGCAATTGCAGCATGCGGCCTGACATTCTTGTGATGGAAAAAAGCTCCAGGACACTTATTGGCTATACAGTTAGGTCCAGAAATATTTGGACAGTGACACAATTTTCACGAGTTGGGCTCTGCATGCCACCACATTGGATTTGAAATGAAACCTCTACAACAGAATTCAAGTGCAGATTGTAACGTTTAATTTGAAGGTTTGAACAAAAATATCTGATAGAAATTGAAGGAATTGTACACATTTCTTTACAAACACTCCACATTTTAGGAGGTCAAAAGCAATTGGACAAATAAACCAAACCCAAACAAAATATTTTTATTTTCAATATTTTGTTGCAAATCCTTTGGAGGCAATCACTGCCTTAAGTCTGGAACCCATGGACATCACCAAACGCTGGGTTTCCTCCTTTTTAATGCTTTGCCAGGCCTTTACAGCCGCAGCCTTCAGGTCTTGCTTGTTTGTGGGTCTTTCCGTCTTAAGTCTGGATTTGAGCAAGTGAAATGCATGCTCAATTGGGTTAAGATCTGGTGATTGACTTGGCCATTGCAGAATGTTCCACTTTTTTGCACTCATGAACTCCTGTGTAGCTTTGGCTGTATGCTTGGGGTCATTGTCCATCTGTACTATGAAGCACCGTCCGATCAACTTTGCGGCATTTGGCTGAATCTGGGCTGAAAGTATATCCCGGTACACTTCAGAATTCATCCGGCTACTCTTGTTTGCTGTTATGTCATCAATAAACACAAGTGACCCAGTGCCATTGAAAGCCATGCATGCCCATGCCATCACGTTGCCTCCACCATGTTTTACAGAGGATGTTTTGTGCCTTGGATCATGTGCCGTTCCCTTTCTTCTCCAAACTTTTTTCTTCCCATCATTCTGGTACAGGTTGATCTTTGTCTCATCTGTCCATAGAATACTTTTCCAGAACTGAGCTGGCTTCATGAGGTGTTTTTCAGCAAATTTAACTCTGGCCTGTCTATTTTTGGAATTGATGAATGGTTTGCATCTAGATGTGAACCCTTTGTATTTACTTTCATGGAGTCTTCTCTTTACTGTTGACTTAGAGACAGATACACCTACTTCACTGAGAGTGTTCTGGACTTCAGGTGATGTTGTGAACGGGTTCTTCTTCACCAAAGAAAGTATGCGGCGATCATCCACCACTGTTGTCATCCGTGGACGCCCAGGCCTTTTTGAGTTCCCAAGCTCACCAGTCAATTCCTTTTTTCTCAGAATGTACCCGACTGTTGATTTTGCTATTCCAAGCATGTCTGCTGATGGAATTTTTCTTTTTTTTTTCAGCCTCAGGATGTTCTGCTTCACCTCAATTGAGAGTTCCTTAGACCGCATGTTGTCTGGTCACAGCAACAGCTTCCAAATGCAAAACCACACACCTGTAATCAACCCCAGACCTTTTAACTACTTCATTGATTACAGGTTAACGAGGGAAACGCCTTCAGAGTTAATTGCAGCCCTTAGAGTCCCTTGTCCAATTACTTTTGGTCCCTTGAAAAAGAGGAGGCTATGCATTACAGAGCTATGATTCCTAAACCCTTTCTCCGATTTGGATGTGAAAACTCTCATATTGCAGCTGGGAGTGTGCACTTTCAGCCCATATTATATATATAATTGTATTTCTGAACATGTTTTTGTAAACCGCTAAAATAACAAAACTTGTGTCACTGTCCAAATATTTCTGGCCCTGACTATTACTGTTTCAATCACCAAATTAATGCAAGCCCAAGTTGTTAGTTAACATGCATGTATAGCTGTGATCTGGAGAAATGGAAAAGCAATCAGTCTGCTGATCGTTATAGTCCCCTGGGGGTCCTAGTAAAATAAAGAAAAGTTTTAAAAAATTAAAAAAAAAAGAAAAAACCTAAAAGTTCAAATCACTCCCCATACGGCCCAATGAAAATTAAAGGTTTAAAAAAAGAAAATATATACACATATTTCATATCACCACATTTAGAAACGCCCGATCTATCAAAATATAAAGTCAATTAATCTAATCGGTAAACAGTGTAACAAAAAAAAATTCCAAATGCCAAAATTACGTTTTTGATAGCCACAAATTTTGCGCAAAATTCAATAATAGGGGAACAAAATGTTGCATCTGCACAAAAATTGTACAGTTAAAAACATCAAAAAATCCGCCATCACTGAGCCATAGATCCCGAAAAAAGGAGAACGCTATGGGTTTTGGACAAACTTGTGAATTTTTTTAGCTCCTTAGATAAAAGTAAACTTATACATGTTTGGTGTCTCAAAACTTGTACCAACCTGAGACATCACACCAACACATCAATTATATTATATAGTGGATATGGAAAATAAAATATCCCAAAAACTATGGTGTGATCACACTTTTTGTACAGTTTTACAGACTTGAATTTTTTTTGCTGTTTTCCAGTACATTATATGGTAAAACTCATGGTTTCATTTAAAAGTACAGCTTGTCTCACAAAAAACAAGCTCTTATATGTGTGCTCCATTATGGTTCTGCTTTTAACTTTATCTAGGAGGCCGCATGGCACATGAAATACATGATATAGGTTAGGACCCCCCTATTGAGATTTGCCGTGACGTTGGCAGGGGTGGCTCAAAGAATTGATCAATTATTTGCTAAAAATCTCATTTTTAATTATAGTACAGTTGGAATAAATCTGTGAATTTGCACTTTTTATATGATGCATGCCAATTTCAGATCGGGCTGGCTCCTTTTTCTCTGTTATGCCTGTAGTTATGCTACAATTTCTGGTGACTGACCATCACCATACCATGCACGCTTGATATTGGTTTGCAATGTATTCCTCCTGTTGGTAGCTGTTCATATTCAGTTGCCTCACCCCTTTCCACAGGCAATGCTAATTAAGCACCATACTTGGATCTGGTCCGCCTTTATCAATGGTTGCTGTCTGGCACTGAGAGGGTCAGTTCTGATATAGTTCTGGTATGTGTAGAGCTTGCTCCACATGCTGGGACCTGGGCTAACCTCTATTCATAATTGCCTCTTTTGCAACATGGAAGCGGCTATATACAGGTTGCAGGTATGTGTGCTCCATTATGGTTCTGCTTTTAACTTTATCTAAGAGGCCGCATGGCACATGAAATACATGATATAGGTTAGGACCCCCCTATTGAGATTTGCCGTGATGTTGGCAGGGGTGGCTCAAAGAATTGATCAATTATTTGCTAAAAATCTCATTTTTAATTATAGTACAGTTGGAATAAATCTGTGAATTTGCACTTTTTATATGATGCATGCCAATTTCAGATCGGGCTGGCTCTTTTTTCTCAGTACATTATATACTAAAACTCATGGTTTCATTTAAAAGTACAGCTTGTCTCACAAAAAACAAGCTCTTATATGGCAAGATTGACAGAAAAATAAAAAGGTTACGGCTCTCGGAAGAAGGGGAGCAAAAAAACCCGGAAAATTTACATCTTGTGCTAATAATCGAGAATTTATCTTTAAGTCCTTTATTAATTGCGGTACCGCTGCGGTGGTCTACATCATCACCTGCACGAGCTGCCACATTCAGTATGTGGGAAATACCTCCCGTACATTACACCGTCGCATCTCAGAGCACGTCTATGATGTAAACCATACCACTACACGGAGCTTGTCTGCCGCATCTAAACATTTTTTAAATGTGCATGCTGACAATCTGACATCGCTCAAAGTGAATGCTGCAGAAAAAGAGATCCTCCCTAAAAGGGGTGGTGATTTGATAAAATTTTTATACCACTGCGAAGCAAAATGGATAATATTACTTAATAGCAGAATGCCGTATGGGCTCAATGTGAAAAATAAAATTTCAAATGTTTTGTAAAAAGTCTATCTCATGTGCTACCTATTCAATCGTGTTTCTACACATGTGATGTCATTTCTTTGTGATTTTCCCCTCCCCCTTGACCTTTTTTAAGGGCTTTTCATTTGAATGGTGTTGTCTCAGACTAAGGCGGTAACCCTCCGAAACGTGTACCTGTTTGAATTTTGCCACTTGTTTTTTTACATATGGAATGACCTTTTATTAATTTTGGAATAAAGAAATTCGTTTTTTAAAATAATCTGGAACCTGGATGCTGGAATTTCCTTTCTTCATATTCACACTTCAGTGGGTCCTGCTGATGTCCGTGCACCGGTCAGATTCTTATGGAACTCTAAGTGGGTGAGCTGGTGTTTTTTTCTACTGCTATATTATACAGACCAGTCCTGTGCTCCCTGCATATTTTCATATAAATTGGAACTGTATAGTTTCCTCTTAATACATCGTCAAAAGAGATTTTATTATGGAGAATCCAAATAATATTGTGATGGACGAATTTCTTTCACTTAATAATCAGACACGACTGAATAAATCTGGCTCTAAAAACACTTTAATGGATGATGGAACTGACCTCAAAACCACCATGTGGGAGCTGGAAAAGCTCATGTCTACAAGACTGAGGGTGTGGTGGGATCTAAAAACCTTACAGGCTTATCTAAATACCAAAATGATCCCCATAGGACTTAGAATAAACAAACGCCCGACGTTTGACTATGACCAAGATTTCACCATAAAATGGGACAATATTTTCTCTGAATGTTCTGAAAAATTAATTGCTTTAATTGTGGAGAAAGAAACTGATAAAATTGCCAAACTGGATGAGAGTATAAAGAAAATTGAAGAGGTTTTGTCAAAAATCAGTGATATTAATACACTCAAGACACAAAAAGATAAAATCATGTTGAGTCTAAATAAATTGGAGGATACCATCATGGCCACGAAAGAAAATAAATATAAAAGGGACATTACTGATTATGAAAATAATCGTATTTACAACTGGCATCAAAATCGCAAAAGAAGACCACAACAACAAAATTTTAAAAATCCCTCTATTTTGAAGAAAAAAGATAATCGAGTAAATTTCTCCTCCACTGAATTTGACTCATCAGATTTATATACTGACATTTCGGACACGGAGAGAGCCCCATCTACCAGCTCAGCAAGATCTATATCTGGCAATTTTTTTCATCGGTCAAAAAACGCATTAATAAACGACAGAGAAGATCTGGAAGGAAACACACCGGTGGTAAGAGAGTTCAGACGGTCCACCAGAAACAAGAATTATTAAACTACAATAATGACTTTACTGTTATTAATCTATCTGCTAGCCTTTTGTCTGAAGATCAGATACAATTACTTGCTAAAGGACTTAATTTTGTTCTGACTGTAAAAATGAATATATTTGATACCATTATTGATTTGAACCACTTTATGAGACAACTTACCTTAAAACGACATTTTTTTCAGGTTGACAATGATGATAATGTGATTGATGGCTCTGAAAGTGCAATTTCTAATGCTCAGGAATTCATACCTAATACATTCAAGGAAAGTCTCATTGCAAATTCTCAGAGATTTGTCTGAAAATAATTCTAAAATTCCTGAGCTAATGGATAGAAATTTCACTTCCAGAGTACCTAACCCTGAGTTCTATCCAGAACAGTCAAAAATCCCCATTATGGAGGACTTTCAGTTCCTAGTTGAAGAGGAACTTGTTAAATTAAGTGAATCAAAGAAAAAAATGCCCTCTAATCTAACCAGTCTCCAACAGAAAGCATTGAAATCCCTTACTGAAAATAGCTATATAGTTGTAAAAAACTCAGATAAGGGCGGGTCTGTAACCGTTCTTGATGTAGAATTATACGAACGTGAGGTAAAAAATCTTTTAGAAAATAATTCCATTTATAGAAAAATCCAATATGACCCCTTATCTCAAATAAGATCAGAATTGGAAGACCTCTTAAATAGAGGTAATGAATTGGGTGTCATAACTCAGAAACAAGTAGAATTTTTTAACCCTGCCTTTCCTAAAACCCCATTACTACATGCGTTACCAAAAACTCATAAAAATATTTTCCCTCCCCCTCTTTGACCCAATTCCCGATATTATGGGTCTATCACAGAAAATATTTCCCAATGGTTGGACACTAGATTAAGTCCACTTGCAAAGTTGTCTCCAAGTTATACTCATGACACAAAACATGCACTTAATATTTTTAATAAATTTAAATGGAAAAAATCATGCTGGTGGCTAACATGCAACATCCAAAATCTATATACAGCTATCCCCCATGACCTAGCCATTCTAGCCTTAACAAAAATACATGTCAAAATATACTAATTATTCAATTGACCTACAAACCTATATTATAGAGGTTGCATTTTTTCTTCTTAAAAACAACTATTTTACTTTTTTGGATTAGTTTTTTGTTCAGACACAGGGTTGTTCGATGGGGTCCAAATTTTCCCCTTCTCTTGCCAATGTCTTTATGGCATGGTGGGAGGAGGAGTACATTTTTACTGATACAAACCCCTTTGAATCTAATATCAATATTTTCCTAAGGTATATTGATGACGTGATAATTGTCTGGGAGGGGGGATTGGAAGATATGGAAAGATTTATTTATTACATGAACAATAATCCCTGTAATTTTTTTTTTACCCATCAAACTGATCCCACTTCAATTTCCTTTCTAGACCTTCAATTGACAGCTAATGCTGGTACTGATAGTCTGGATTGTGACCTATTCAGAAAGGCAACTGCTGGCAACTCCCTATTATATGCCTCTAGTTGCCAACCACGCCATGTCATCAATAATATACCTGTGGGAGAATTCATAAGGGCCAGACGCACATGCACTTCTGAATTCTCCTACCAGAAGCAATGTGATATTATTAAAAACAGATTCAAAAACAGGGGTTGTTCCCCAAAGGTTATTGACCAAGCAAAGCTAAAATCTGAACAGAAAAATAGAGCGCAATATTTGGAACAAAAATCCACTTCTTTTCCTGTGTCTGCACAAACCTCTCCTCAGGTAGTTTTTTCAACCTGTTTTAGTAGTGATTATTATCATGTCATCGATATTGTCAAGAAATTTTTACCTATCTTACAGGTTGACAACACCTTAAAAAATATTTTGGCTAATGGCGTGAGATTTGGGTCTAAGCGCAATACTACAATAGCAAATCTCATCTCACCTAGTGACCACACAATGCTAAATAAGAATATAAGTCACTGTTCACATAATTGGTTACCCACATTGGGCTCCTACAAATGTGCTCAAAATAATTGTGGTTTATGTAGGTTCATGTTTAATACCACCAAATTTACATCTTGTGCTAATAACCGAGAATTTACCATTAAGTCCTTTATTAATTGCGGTACCACTGTGGTGGTCTACATCATCACCTGCACGAGCTGCCACGTCCAGTATGTGGGAAATACCTCCCGTACATTACGCCGTCGCATCTCAGAGCACGTCTATGATGTAAACCATACCACTACACGGAGCTTGTCTGCCGCATCTAAACATTTTTTAAATGTGCATGCTGGCAATCTGACATCGTTCAAAGTGAATGCTGCAGAAAAAGTGATCCTCCCTAAAAGGGGTGGCGATTTGATAAAATTGTTACACCGCTGCGAAGCAAAATGGATAATTTTACTTAATAGCAGAATGCCGCATGGGCTCAATGTGAAAAATGAAATTTCAAATCTACACATGTGATGTCATGACATGTGATGTAATTTCTTTGTGATTTTCCCCTCCCCCTTGACCTTTTTTAAGGGCTTTTCATTTGAATGGTGTTGTCTCAGACTAAGGAGGTAACCCTCCGAAACGGGTACCTGTTTGAATTTTGCCACTTGTTTTTATACATATGGAATGACCTTTTATTAATTTTGGAATAAAGAAATTCATTTTTTAAAATAATCTGGAACCTGGATGCTGGAATTTCCTTTCTTCATTACAGGGGCCTCTTGTGTATATATATATATATATATATATATACATATATATATATATTATATTTATTAGTGCAATATATTTAATATTGGTGAGATTGCTGGGGTGTTGCTCTGATTGTATAAATTCTTGGTATTTTTTCATGAATTGAGTATAATATCCCTCTACTTCTCTCACCAATAACTTATGGTCAGAAATCCCCTCTATGGCCTAAAACACAGCTCCGCATAAAAAAGTATGTGTGACACGGTCCGTTTTTCGGGTCTGTGTTCCATTTTGTTATGGGTGTTTTTTCGGTACGTTTGTCATCCGTGTGATGGCATATGCTATCTGTTTGTGCGTGTAAAATGTCCGTGTGTGCGTGTAAAATGTCCGTGTATGTGTACGTGGAATGTCTGTGTGGAATGTCTGTGTGTGATGTAAAATGTCGTTGTTACATGTCGGCTGACAGTAGACAGAGTTGCATGATGAGAATGAACTCGGGTGAACTTCACCAGACTTCATTGTCATACCGCGGCTCTGTCTGTGTCGCGTACTGATTAGCGGTCACCTGTGAAGGACTAACTGGTGACCGCTAATCCCCTGAGTGACTGAATTGAGCAGCGCGATTAGTGCTGCTATCACTCAGATTACCCACGGCTAACTGGATCCTCCCCCCCGAGACCGCTACTCACCTGTGACTTCATCGCTGTCACTCGGGAGACTTGCTGTCACAGGTGGAGGATCCAGTGGTGGCCGCGAGTAACCTGAGTGACAGCTCAGCTGATCGCCCTACTCACCTCAGTTGCTGCGTGGAGATGACAGGAGCGGCGGTGTTCTTCTGCAGCTCCTGTCACCTTTATGTAGAACAGCTGGAAGCGATGCGGGACCTCCGTGTATTACGCAGGACATGGATGGGTATTTGGGCCATAATAAATTGGTGAACGAGGGTATTTGTTATTGTTTATTATTTCAAATAAAGGATTTTTTCACTGTGTGTGTTTATTAACTTTAACTTGCCAGTTAATCATTGAGGGTGTCTCATAGATGCCTGCAATGATTAATCTTGGACTTATTGGCAGCTATGGGCTGCCATTAACTCCTTATTACCCCGATTGCCAACGCACCAGGGCAAATCGGGAAGAGCCGGTTAGAGTCCCGGGACTGTCGCATCTATTGTATGCGGCAATTCTGGGCGGCTGCTGGCTGATATTGTTAGGCTGGGGGGCTCCCCATAACGTGGGGCTCCCCATCCTGAGAATACCAGCCTTCAGCCGTACGGCTTTATCTTGGCTGGAATAAAAATTGGGGGGGACCGCATGCCGTTTTTTTAATTAATTATTTATTTATTTCACTGCATAGTATAGACCCGCCCACCGGCTGCTGTGATTGGGTGCAGTGAGACAGTTGTCACTCAGCATGTGGGCGTGTCTCACTGCAACCAATTATAGGCGCCTGTGGGTGGGGGAAGCAGGGAATAATAGATTGATTAATGACCGGCCGGCATTTTCAAATGAATTGAAGCTGCGTATTTTCGGCACAGCTGTTCCTCGCTGAGCTGGTGATTGGGGATTGGTAAGTATGAGCCGGGGGAAGAAACAGACCGAGCGCCAATGTAAGTATTACTGAGAACAGCAGAACAAAAGGTAAGTAGACTGACTTTAATTTAAAAAAAAAAAAAAAAATAGTTTGCTCGTTTAAAAACACACAAGGACGAAACGTGCTGAACACGGATATGCTCCATGTGCCATCCGTGCAGGCATGGACCCATAGACTTTAACGGGTCCGTGCCTGCGTGCTGACCGCCAAAAACGGACATGTCCGTGCAGGAAAACGTAAACACGTACTTATCACACGGACACACGTTCCATGAGATATTATGCGCGTGCCATCACCCATTGAATAACATGAGTCTCTGTGTCTCCGTGTCTCTGTTACGTGCAAAAATGTACCAAACACGTACCGGAGGCACGGATGTGTGTTGCGGGCCTATGTCTGTTTTTTTTCAAATGATGTTTTTCTTGATTTTCTTGGTGTTTTTTAGCGCTTTAGATTAAATAAATGTTTAAAATATTTTTGTAAAATAAAAATTATTTGATACAATATACTCTGATTTCTTTTTTTTTGTTGATTATATATCCTTTTGAGTTAAAGTATCATAAAAACTATGGTGGAGAAAATACAGAAATCTGTCGATGTATTTAAATTAGAGTCTTGCAGCATGAAAGTTTTTGACAAATTCATTGCATTTTTAGGGGAAATTAAGTGAAGCTATCTATTCATCATATGTGTACTTACTCTACAGTTAACATATAATCCAGAATGAAGGAAATGTAAAGCAACAATGGCTTAGATAGTACTAATGACAATTTATCAATGATGTTTCCTTAATATGTCCTTCAAAAACAAAATGAGCAATATTGAAATAAAGGCCGCTTTTCACGCAACGACATCGCTAACGAGATGTCGTTGGGTTCATGGAATTCGTGATGCACATCCAGCCTTGTTAGCGACGTCGTTGTGTGTGAAACGCAGGAACGACCGTTAACGATCAAAATTACTTACCTAATCGTTGATTATTGATGCGTCGTTCCTTTCCCGATTATCGTTGCAGGACGCAGGATGTTTGTCGCTCCTGCGGCAGCACACATCGCTATGTGTGACACCGCAGGACCAAGGAACATCACCTTACCTGCGGCAGCCTGCAATAAGGAAGGAAGTAGGTGGACGGGATGTTCGGCCCGCTCATCTCCGCCCCTTCGCTTCTATTAGACGGCCGTTTAGTGACGCCGCTGTGACGCCCAACGAACCGCCCCCTTAGAAAGTAGGCGGTTCGCCGGCCACAGCGGCGTCGCTATGCAGGTAAGTATGTGTGACGGGGACTAACGATATTATGCACCACAGGCAGCGATTTGCCCATGACGCACAACCGACGGGGGCGGGTGCGATCGGCAGCGACATCACTAGTGATGTGTGTAAAGTGGGCTTTATTGTGTATTTATCCTGAGCAATCATATTAATGAATAATACAAATAATAGAGACATTTATTTTGAGCTTGGTTAGAATTATTGTTCAGACAGCTATCAACAGGTTAACTTCATTTAAATTTAGTTGAAGAAAAATGAAAAATGAATATATTTTCTCTTTATGCCATTGAGCAACAGACAAACAGTATGTATAATTTCAAGACTACAAATAACCAATGAGATTATGAAGCAAGTTTTTCAATCACATTGTGCATAAGTAAAGAGTATATACAGTAATTCACAGTTTAGGGAAAAGGTGTAATATAAAGTATTTATAAAAATTCCAGTGATTCCAAAATTTGTTACACTATATGAGACACAGTGCCCCTTTCTATGAAAATCTATGAAACGTGGATACACCCATACATAACACAGAAGGGGCTTACTACGGCAAAATATGTGGCATAATAACCACTAAACATAGCAATTTCATATACATGTTTTATTTTTCAGCACTGGTCCTATTGTTTTTCTATTTTAAAAATGACAATCCACAACATTTAAAGAAGAAAAGTCCAATAGTTTAAATAAGGCTTTTATATTACAGTGGATTTTTAAATGTTTGATTTTCTATTTTTAAATACCAAATTTTTTGTTTTGTAAGACACACCGGATTATAAGACGCACCCCAAATTTAGAGGAATAATAAAAGAAAAAAAAATATGGGGTTCGTCTTATAATCTAGTAATATCTTATAAGAGGTGGGCGGCAGCGGTGGTGGAGTGGGGTCGGAGGAGGAAGGGGCGGTGCTGGAGTAGGGTGATGCTGCCGTTGGTGCAGCAGGTGTCCCAGACGCTCTCTGCAGATGGCTGAACTGTGGGCTCTGCTGCGCTGCGGGCGGTAAGGCAGGGGCCGCAATCCTGAATGTCTATGGTGCGGGCTTCAAAGAAATGGTGCCCGGACACGGCATGTGTGCAAGATTGAGCTATTGGCTCAATCACAAGACTAAATCTCATCAGCACCATTTTCCTTAAGTCCGCTGCTGGGAGATCAATTGGCCAGAGGTGGCACGTGTACAGACGAGATCTTGAGCCGAGAGCTCCATCTGCGCATGCGCTGACTTCTTTGAAGCCCTTGCCTCACCACCCGCAGTGCACCAGAGCCTGCAACGCAGCAGAGCCCACAGTGCCAAGCCCACAGTACAGCCCAGGGCACAGCTCAGCCGGCAGCATCACCCCTGCCTCTTATGAACCCTCTCCAGTACCCCCAGTAAGGCCGGTTTCACATTTGCGTTGTTTCAACGCAAACGGACTTCGTCACTAATGTAGTACAGTTCATTTCTTTACAGTGTAAGCGCGACACCATGTGACCACATGCGGGTAGTGCAGGAAGCATGCTGTCACTCTTCCACTGTAAATAAATGAACTGTACTACATTAGTGACGGAGCCCGTTTGTGTCGAAACAACACAAGTGTGAAACCGGCTTAAGCTATATTCAGCTTATAGGATGCATTCCTCATTTTCCTACCAAATTTTTGGAGGAAAAGTGCATCTTATAATCCAAAAACTATGGTACTTATATTGAAATAAAATCTGAAATCTTGCAATTTTCACAGTCTTACTTAACTTTAGACACAATTCTAGTTCCTTGCAAAAGACTTTTCTAAAGTCTTATTAGTATCACAGGCAGGATTACATTAAATAGTAACACCTCTATATACAGTACATAACACTGGATTTTCTATTCTCAGTAAGTGGTGACATGCTTTAAAATGATCTTTGTCCTAATCAGAGTATGCTCATTATATCCTTTAATACAATTAAGTATTTTGCTGCAAATGTCCATATGGTTTTACTGGAAGAACAGCAATTATGAATCTGAAAGAATTATTTCTTTTAATAGCAATCATTATATGACACACACATACATATATACAGTATATATATATATATATATATATATATATATAATCTAGGTAGATATATAGATGTACAGTCTCTCTCTCTCTATTTTATTTATATATATGTATATATATATATATATATATATATATATATATATATATATACACATATACACACATACATATACATATACATATATATATATATACACACATACACAGTGCCTACAAGTCGTATTCAACCCCCTGCAGATTTAGCAGGTTTACACATTCGGAATTAATTTGGAATTGTGACATTTGGACTGTAGATCAGCCTGGAAGTGTGAAATGCACTGCAGCAAAAAAGAATGTTATTTCTTTTTTTATTTTTTTTTTTAAATTGTGAAAAGTTTATTCAGAGGGTCATTTATTATTCAACCCCTCAAACCACAAGAATTCTGTTTGGTTCCCCTAAAGTATTAAGCTTGTGAACAGCACTCATACTTGGTCAACATGGGAAAGACAAAGAAGCATTCCAAGGTCATCAGAGACAAGATCGTGGAGGGTCACAAGGGTGGCAAGGGGTACAAAACCCTTTCCAAGGAGTTGGGCCTACCTGTCTCCACTGTTGGGAGCATCATCCGGAAGTGGAAGGCTTATGGAACTACTGTTAGCCTTCCACGGCCTGGACAGCCTTTGAAAGTTTCTACCTGTGCCGAGGCCAGGCTTGTCCGAAGAGTCAAGGGTAACCCAAGGACAACAAGGAAGGAGCTCCGGGAAGATCTCATGGCAGTGGGGACATTGGTTTCAGTCAATACCATAAGTAACGTACTCCACCGCAATGGTCTCCGTTCCAGACGAGCCCGTAAGGTACCTTTACTTTCAAAGCGTCATGTCAAGGGTCGTCTACAGTTTGCTCATGATCACTTGGAGGACTCTGAGACAGACTGGTTCAAGGTTCTCTGGTCTGATGAGACCAAGATCGAGATCTTTGGTGCCAACCATACACGTGACGGTTGGAGACTGGATGGTACTGCATACGACCCCAAGAATACCATCCCTACAGTCAAGCATGGTGGTGGCAGCATCATGCTGTGGGGCTGTTTCTCAGCCAAGGGGCCTGGCCATCTGGTCCGCATCCATGGTAAGATGTATAGCACGGCCTACCTGGAGATTTTGGCCAGGAACCTCCACTCCTCCATCAAGGATCTTAAGATGGGTCGTCATTTCATCTTCCAACAAGACAACGACCCAAAGCACACAGCCAAGAAAACCAAGGCCTGGTTCAAGAGGGAAAAAATCAAGGTGTTGCAGTGGCCTAGTCAGTCTCCTGACCTTAACCCAATTGAAAACTTGTGGAAGGAGCTCAAGATTAAAGTCCACATGAGACACCCAAAGAACCTAGATAACTTGGAGAAAATCTGCATGGAGGAGTGGGCCAAGATAACTCCAGAGAGCTGTGCCGGCCTGATCAGGTCTTATAAAAGACGATTATTAGCTGTAATTGCAAACAAGGGTTATTCCACAAAATATTAAACCTAGGGGTTGAATAATAATTGACCCACACTTTTATGTTGAAAATTTATTAAAATTTAACTGAGCAACATAACTTGTTGGTTTGTAAGATTTATGCATCTGTTAATAAATCCTGCTCTTGTTTGAAGTTTGCAGGCTCTAACTTATTTGCATCTGATCAAACCTGCTAAATCTGCAGGGGGTTGAATACTACTTGTAGGCACTGTATGTATATGTGTGTATATATTTTATATATATATATATATATATATATATATATATATACACATATATATATATATATATATATATATATATATAAGGTAACAGAGAGAAAAATGGCTTATCCACCTATGTGAACATATGTTTACACGTTCATAAGGGACAGATGAAACACATGCATCTGTTCACTGTTGCGTTTCTTATTCATTCTCTCATGATGAGTTGTTTAATTTATTTAACAAATAGAATGCGGACAATTGCATTAGAACTAAATGAAGAGAGAGTATAGATTTCTTCAACCAAGGCTAAGATGATTGGGGAAGACAGGAAGCAACTGTATTTTCTGTATGTATCTGACAAAGAATGTGAAATAATTGCTTTGTGCTGTCTACTGTATATCATTGAGGCTGGAACGGAAAACCAATAAATACAAAATATATCACCAAGGAAGAGAATATTGTAAAGCAATTGCATCAATGTTAAAAGCATTTGGTAAAAGACACATAGACAAAGCAATATAGTCCTGTCAATTGTTATAGTAATTGATATATTTAACTCTTTATACATTTTGTTCACAGTATGTAGTATATGTTTTGTTAAAAATATATATATATATATATATTTGTTATTTGTTTTACTGTTTAGTTTCTATTTATTATTATTTATAACAAAGTGAGGTCTCAAATATCAACAATTTTTCAGGTCTTGACAATTTCATTATATGCTATCCGAGTCAGTAAAGCATGATTGTGTGTCACTAGTGTAGTTTGGATGACTGATGTCTTTTATAAATCTGTTGCAGCCCATGACAATTGGTTAACTGCACAGTTTGCAAGTCTGTAACCTGTGAACTGCGGTTATAGCTCCATTGTTAAAAGGTCACTCTATAAAAGTTGCACTTTCATATTTGAGGAGTCCTCTAGTAAGAGACTTGTAAAAGGGTTAAAAATGAGTTCTCAACCATCTTATCTATATATATAATTGTCTAATTCTGTCTGTCTGTAATGGAAATCCCGCGTCGATGATTGGTCGCGCCAGCCGCCCGCAACCAATCAGCGACCGGTGCAGTCCGGCTGCGAATTGGCACAGGATTTGAAGCATGTTTCGCTGATTCGTCGCACACAGACACTGCCGCACATAGACACCGCCACACACAGACACGGCCACACACTGAAGACTCTATATACTCCCCAGCAGCCTCTATATACATCCCAACAGCCTTTATATACACCTCAGCATATACACCCCAGCAGCCTTTATATACACCCCACAAGCCAAAGCCTCTATATACACCCCAGCAGCAGCCTCCAGCACACAGTAAAAAGAAAAAACGATTATACTCACCTTGCACTTTCTTCTCTTTTCAAACTGTGTAGTACTTTCTCCCTCCCCTCGCTGGCCCTGCAGGCTGGGAGACGCGGATGCTTCATATTTCCCCCTCGGCATGTCCCGCCCACCTCTCTGCTCAGCTACCTCCAGATTGGATGTGGGTGTTGCTGAGGGAGTGGTGCGGGTAGGCCCCTTAGATACCCGACTGCGGCCTTATCAATGTGACACAGACTGTCACAGTACCTGTGTTAGAGAGCAAATGGAGGAGTGAGGGGAAAATTAGCAAATGCAGGGGAAAATCATGATTGCGGCGTTATGGCACGATTTGTGTGGGCGGCAGTGGGTGCTGACGCCGGCTTCGGCGTCAACAATTTCCAGTAACACCAGCATTTGCCATGACAATAAACAAGTCACAAGGTCAAACTCTACACCATGTTGACATATATCTACCAGAGCCTGTTTTTGGTCATGGACAACTCTACGTTGCATTTTCAAGAGTTAAAATGAGATACTATATCAAGGTTCAAGTTTTTGATACCCTTTTATAAGGAAAGTTGCTTATAGATAGTCGAAAGGTATTCACAAGAAATGCGGTGTACAAAAATATTTTAGGTTGATATTGTTAACTAATGTATTATAGTGTCTATGTACTTCTTCCGTCCAATGATTTATTTAAATATAGCTAGATATTCATGTATAAGTTTATATATTTTGATGATCTATATAATAATTTTGTTCATTTGTGTTAAGTTCTATGAACAATAACAATTAATGTTAACTTATATATTTTACCCTGTATATTCATTGCATTATTCTTAAATCTTCATAAATAAACTACATACATATTCTAGAATACCCGATGCGCTAGAATCGGATCACCATCTAGTAAAGAATATAGACTGTTGCCACCTGAAGCAAACTTTTACAAGCTGAACTGTTCAGAACGGATACAGACAAAAGAGGGCCCCGGTGCAAGAACAGTGTATGGCCTTTTTCAGTCCAATAACTCATTAAAATGCACAATTACACCTGCTTTGTAGGTAAAAATTGGCTCCCTTACCTCTTGGGCCCCTGTGTGGCTGCACCAATGCTTATGTTTGCTTTATGGGTAAATGTTGACCCTTTTGTGGTGAATTTACAACCTGGTTACATAAATTGGCCTATTACTGTGACAATTTCATATTAATATATGTCATATAATATGTAATGTTATTTGATATGCAATGCAGGCGTTAAATTAGTATGCTGCAAAAAATGGGAGCTCAAGTGAAACAATGCAGCGCTAGTGACTGGTAATGTGTGAGCCAATACTTTATGTGGGAGAAATGTCCCAGGTCTAAATATGCATAGAGTTCCATAAAGTGGCAGCAGTTAGGTCAAAAGTGCTAAAAGTAGAGCATAAAGAATTAATATACCAAGATTGCTTTGTAAAATGCTCAGTCATGAAGATACTAGGGTAAGCAATAGCATGCATGAACATTAACCATGGTTGCGTAAAAAGAAAATGTTTAGCTGCTCTTCTGTTCCAAGCTGTAAACAGCACACATATACAGACTAGCATCCTGGCAAAAATGAATGAGAATAGACAGGTGCAGCAGAAAATGTCTGTCCCATGCTTACCTATTGGTGTCCCACCCCAGGCAACTAGTTAGGACCAAAGAGTAACATAAAGGAGCTCAAGCCTGTAATGCATAGTATGATCCAAGCTGAATAAACCATATAAATGAGAGTACTGTCATTATTGAGTGAGGGTACCGAGACTCAGAGGGCAGAGGGGATGTTTGCTTCGGGCCCCACCATTAATATTATTATTATTATTTATTATTATTATTATTATTTATTTATAGAGCACCATTAATTCCATGGTGCTGTACATGAGAAGGGGGTTACATACAAAATACATATACAAGTTAACAGTAGACAGACTAGTACAGAGGTAAGAGGGCCCTGCCCTTGCGGGCTTACATTCTATAGGATTATGGGGAGGAGACAGTAGGTGGGGAGTAGATTGGGCGGCAGCTCCGCACGGTGGTCGGGTGGCAGCTCCGCATGGTGGTCGGGAGGCAGCTCCGCACGGTGGTCGGGCGGCAGTGAGTTCATTGTAGATTGTAGGCATTTCTGAACAGGTGGGTTTTCAGGTTCCGTTTGAAGTTTGCAAGGGTAGGGGATAGTCTGACGTGTTGAGGATCCACCATCTCAGGTGACCACCTGGAGCTACTGCTTGGACACTTCATACCCCAGTGCGATGACACTACCGCATTGGTTCTTGCCAGTGGGGAACATATTACATTGTGGGGGAAATACTGGGGGCTATATTTCCCTATGAAGGAAATAATGTGGGCCATATTACACTGTGGGGAGGATAGTGGGGGGCAAGTGTGAGGAAAATACTGGGGGCTATATTACAGTGTGGAGGAATACTGGGGCCATATTACAGTATGGAGGAAATACTGGAGGCGATGATACAATATGGGTGGAATGTTTGCTTTTTTTGCCGATCGGGATTGCTCATCTCTACTAAATACCCTATGGTATTTATATGTATAATTACTTTTTACTTATTTCTTACAGCAGTGCTTGTGTTTATTTTGTTTCAATCTTAGGTTTTGTCTGTGAAATGGCCACAGTATGAGCATGCTTCTGGCAGTGCATGTATAATAAGGCTAGGTTCAAATTTCCATCAATTTGTGTCAGTCACAATCCGCGGCTCTGGTAAACAACGGAATCCGTTTGGCGGATTCCGTTGTTCCCATAGACTTGTATGAGCGGCGGATTGTGACTGATGAGGCTGCATTGCATCCGCCGCCCGACTGATCAGTTGTGGAATGACTGACCACCGAGCTGCAGGAATGTAGCTTGTAACGTTTTTGAGCTACGCAATCCGTAGGATTTCGCTGTGCATGCTTTCTCTGGCTCCCTGCACACATAACCAGGGTACACATTGGGTTACTAAGCAATGCGGTTTGCTTAGTTACCTGATATTTATTCTGGCTACGTGTGCAAGGAGTCAGCGCTAAGCGGTGTACGCTGGTAACCAAGGTAAATATCAGGTAACCAATCAAAGTGCTTTGCTTAGTTACCCGATATTTACTCTGGCTACGTGTGCAGGGAGCTCCGCTCCCTCCTGCACTCCGTATGTACACACACACTCACCATTCCCCAGCCATTCAGTCCCTGGCACTGTTGTCCTCAGCGCCATGGCCCTGCTCGGCTCCACCCACCCCGCACTCCGCCCCCTGCACACATTCTCGGAGGCCGAACGATCAGCTGATCACCTGGCGGCTGGCTGCTCTGAGCGATCGGCTGATCACCCGGCGGCCGGCTGCTGTGAGCGATCGGCTGATCACCTGGCAGCCGGCTGCTGTGAACGATCAGCTGATCGCTCTCTTTTACAACGGAGTCTGACAATGAATTCCAATTCTTGTCATCCGTTGTACAACGCATCAGTCACAAGCATGAAGCAACGCATGTGACTGATGAAAAACAACGGAAATGTGAACCTAGCCTTACATATACTCCAGCTCATGTCTCATGTTTTGCCTTGAATTTTTTTGTGCTATGTACAAACAGGGGTCTGGTCCCCCTCTCGTTGAGCTGGATATTTAATTTATGTAAAGTTTTATGGTAGGGTGTCTGTGCAATCAGGCCCCGGCCCTTCTTTGCTCCATCTACCTTTTTGTCTTTTGAGAAAAGGTGAGGTTTTAACATTAGAGAATTAAGGATGCCTCAATTGGGATACACCTTGTCGCTGTGGGATGGATTTACGCTTTTCTTATAGCAGTGCACACTAAGAACCCAACTTTATTTACATGTACTATTACTATTTACTTATTTTTTGTAGCAGGGTATATGCTTATTTTGTTTATATTTTATGTTTAATCCACCATAATGTATTAAATAGAGAAGACCGTCTGTGAGCGGTTTGTGTGAATCGAAATGCATATTTCTCGAATTCCACTTGTCATTCAGGTCTCAGGAAATGTATCTTGATTTCAGTTTGCATTGAATCGATTCAATCATCTCTAGTTAATACAAACCCACCCAAAAATGTAAGGCCATATGAAACCAACCTATGAAGCACTTATTGATGTTTATAGCTGCTTAGCTTTGTTTTGTTTTATGAACAGTGAACGAAATAATTATTTGATCCCTTGCTGATTTTGTAATTTTTCCCACTGACAAACACATGCACAGTCTATAATTTTAAGGGTTGATTAATTTTTGTAGTTGATGATGAGGTTTGCGCAGATGTGAGGAGGAATTTTGGTCCACTCCTCTTTGCATATAATCTCTAAGTCATTAAGATTTTGAGGCTGTCACTTGGCAACTTGGAGCTTCAGCTCCCTCCATAAGTTTTCTATGGGATTAAAGTTTGGAGACTGGCTAGGCCACTCCATGACCTTAATATGCTTCCTTTTGAGCCATTCTTTGTTGCCTTAGCTGTACGTTTTTCGTTATTGTCATGCTGAAAGAGTTAGCCAAGACCCATTTTAAATTTCCTGGCGGAGGTAAGGATGTTGTCACTCAGGATTTTACGGTACATGGCTCTATCCATTGTTCCATTAATGCCGTGAAATAGTCCTTGCCCTTAGCAGAGAAACACCCCCAAAACATAATGTTTCCACCTCCATGCTTGGTAGTGGGGGACAGTGTTCTTTGGGTCATTGGCAGCATTTCTCTTCCTCCAAACACGGCGAGTTGAGTTAAGGCCAAAGAGCTCAATTTTTATCTCATCTGACTACAGCACCTTCTCCCAATCACTCTCAGAAGCATCCAGGTGTTCATTGGCAAACTTCATATGGGCCTGCACATGTGCCTTCTTAAGCAGTGGGACTTTGCGGGCACTACAGGATTTTAAGCCATTACGGTGTAATGTGTTACCAATGGTTTTCTTGGTGACAGTGGTCCCAGCTGCCTTGAGATCATTAACAAGTTCTCCCCATATAGTTTTAGGCTGATCTCTCACATTCCTCATGATCCTGGATACCCCATGAAGTGACATTTTGCATGGTGCCAAAGATCGATTTTGATTGACACTCATTTTGTATTTCTTCCATTTTCTTACTATTGCACCAACAGTTGTCTCCTAACTCAGTGTCTTACTTATGGTTTTGTAGCCCATTCCAGCCTTGTGCAGGTCTATGATCTTGTCCCTGATATCCTTAGAAAGTTCTTTGGTCTTGCCCATGTTGTAGAGGTTAACATCTGACTGATTAATTGAGTCTGTGGTGAAAATTTAAGACAGCTGTCTTTAATTTCGGTAAAGAGTTGATTAGGAGCGTCTAAGTGGTCTGTAGGAGCCAGAACTCTTAATAGTTGGTAAGTGATCAAACAGTTATTTTTCTCTGCAAAGTGCAAATAATTTTATATAATTTATACAATGTGATTTTCTGGATTTTATTTTGGATATTCTATCTCTGTTAAAATTCACTGTTAAAATTCACCTACCTTAATATTAAAGACTGTTCATGTCTTTGTCAGTGGCAAACCTACAAAATCAGCAAGAGATCAAATAATTATTTCCTTCACTGTATGTAAAGGCAATTTTTCTTTGGCTGTGTTTTGATGATCAATACAATCATTGTTTTATTAGTAGGCTATTATAACTAGCTGCCTTATGTCTTCTAGTCCAACCACGCCCCCAGTACTGGTTAGCAGATTTCTGTAAATATTCAATGTACACAGAATGCTGGGGTGTGAGTGGGGTTTTACAAGCCTCAACTTTCAAAGATTTGTTAAGTCTAAAGCAGAGAAAGCTGATGCTATTACAAATCCTGCACTTAGTAAACTAAGTGATACATCGCTGGAATTAGAATCTCTGTTTTTACCTCATGCTGTTGTCAGACCTCATAGCAAAGATGTGCTGACAGATTCCCTGTAACCCCTTACTGACATTGAACATACGGGGCACATCCTTGTTGTCTGGGACTTAACCCCTTAACGAGCGCAGGCAGTAATCTTACGTCCAAGCGGTCATAGCGTTACTGCTCATGGTCTGCTGCAAGCAGCTTGCAGCGATCGGCACATATCTTAGCTGATTTTTACAGCTGAGATGTGTGCCAGCCAGGCACAAGTAGAATCGTTATCTGCCCGTGCTGGTTAACCCCTTAAATAGTACTTTCCATATTTGACAGCTCCATTATAATGGCGACAATGGTAAACATTTAGTCAACGGCTGATACCGGAAGTCACATGGCGTGATCACGTGACTTCCGGTTGTTGTCATGGTAGAACAGAGTCATGTGATGACTCCTGTAGCTCACATGACTCACTTCCTGCCTCACACAGTCGAGAGCTGGGTGAGACAGCTTAGGAGCATATCTGCTGTTCACAGCTGTGTAGCTGTGATCAGCAGATATGGCAGAGCGATCAGACAGCTGATCTATATAGCCCCCTAAGGGACCTAGTAAAATAAAAAAAGTAAAAAACAAAAGTTTTAAAAAATAAAAATAATAAAAAAATCTAAAATTTCAAATCACCCCCCCTTTCGCCCCATTGAAAATTAAAGGGTTAAAAAATAAATATACACACATTTGGTATTGCCGCATTCAGAAATACCCGATCTATCAAAATATAAAATCAGTTAATCTGATCGGTGAAAAGCGTAGCAGCAAAAAAAATCCAAATGCCAAAATGACGTTTTTTGGTCGCCACATATATTTCCCTAAATGCAATAACAGGCGATCAAAATGTAGCATCTGCGCAAAAATAGTACCGTTAAAAACATCAGCTTGAGACGCAAAAAAAATTCATCACTTAGCCATAGATCCCGAAAAATGAAAAGGCTACAGGTCACGTAATATGGTGTAAAACGTACGCCACTTTTTTGGCCAAACTTCAGATTTTTTTTTAGCCCCTTATATAAAAGTAAACTTGTACATGTTTGGTTTCTACGAACTCGCACCAACCTCAGGCATTACACCCACATATCAGTTTTACCATATGGTGAACACAGTGAATAAAATATCTCAAAAACAATAGTGCTTTTGCACTTTTTTTGCAATTTTTCCGTATTGGTAATTTTTTGCCGTTTTCCAGCACACTATATGGTTTAATTTAAAAGTACAATTTGTTCCACAAAAAATGAGCCCTCATATGACCATATTGACTGAAAAAAAAAAAAAGGTACGTCTCTCAGAAGAAGAATGGCCAAAAAAACCGGAAAGCGCAAAACCGGCCAGTCGTGAAGGGGTTAAGGAGCATGGATGTACCCAGTAGGTCCTGGCAATCGCAAGTACCGCTGTACTCCCACGATCGCTGCTCAGTGTGCGGATTATCTTGTAACTGAGACCCGGCTGTCAGAGCCAGCAAAAGGGCCTGTACCACTCCTTGCAGTTTAACCCCCTAAATGCTATGATCAATAGTGATTGCAGCATTTGGATGGCAGGGAGAGGATCACACTTGTCTCCCGAGCGATTGGATCCCTGTAATGCAAACACGAGGACCCGATTGCTGCCATGGAAACCTTGGGTCATGACCATGATGAACCTCTACTTAACCAGCTATGAAAAGCCTTGCACACCATGCCAGATGCATGGTGTGTGAGGCAAAGTGCAGCACTGACATATAAACCACTGCAATTATTATGCATTGCAGTGCATTATATCAGTGATCAGAGCACTTAACCTTATTGTCCCATAAAGATGCTATGTAAAAGAGTAAATCAAAATGGTAAAACTATTAGAGAAATCTTAAAATAAACAACACAAAAGGATTACAATAAATATGTATATTTATGTAACAAAAATCTAAAAAAAATACATATATTTGGTATTGACGTGTCTGTAACAAACCGATGTATAAAACTGTTCCACTAGTTAACCCTTCAATAAACACTGTAGAAAAAAAACATTTCAAAAACAATGTCTTTTAAACATAAAACTTAAAAAAGTGGAATAAAACATTATACATTTGAAAGATAGGATGTGCCATCAGTCTTTCATGCTTTTTCTTAGATTACAGGGTTATGCTTTCTGATTGAGCACTCCTGCTCTTCAGCCTCAGGCGATTTTAACTCTCCATTTTCAGGTTCCTGTCTGCCCATAAATTGTAGGTTTTTTAGCCCAAAGAGAAGCACTAGTTTGATAGGTCTAGAAGTAGAAAAAAACGGCAGCTCACTCGGGAAATGGCAACAAATTCTTTATTCTGCTATTGCAGATATAAACGCAGGAATAGTGAAAAGACGAGGGGGTGCAGGGACGGGAGACAGATGACAGCTGTTTCTGTGGATAGCGCTTTGACAAGTCCTAGTCTGTGCAGTCAGCTGACCATTTTTACGAGTCATCAAAGCTGACGTAGTGACGTTAAAAAGCAACACGTTGCTGCCTGGTGCATAACACTATAACAAGCTATTAGAACTTGCTGATGCAGATATTTCTGATAAGTTTAATAATACTGAGGATAAAATATCCCATCATACCCCATTCTTCGGTGGTATTAAACCCAGTTTTTGCCCCCAAGTGGTACCAGGGAATGCCATTAATCTGTTTCAGAACTTGGTAAAATGTGACATTGAGGACCTGATATATCCTAAGGCCCCTGGTAATTTAACATCTGCCGAAGAAAAGGCTTTAAAAACCATTAGTTCATGGGACGATTTGATTATTCGGAGACCCGATAAAGGGGGCGGGACTGTGTTATGGCCAAAAACCATGTATGTGGCAGAAGCCAATAAACATCTAAGTGATACGTCCACATATTCAAAATTAATGTTTGATCCCACAAATAAATTAAAATAAAAACTACGTTTTCAAAACAAAAAAGTCACAGAAGGTTTTCTATCTAAGGATAGAGCTGAAAAACTACTCCCCATACATTTGTCTTCACCACATTGGTATTGTATATCAAAAATCCATAAAGACATAATAACACCTCCTGGCCGCCTTATAATCTCTAGTATAGGCTCTGTCTTCGAACCAATATCACAATACCTAGACTGGTTATTAAATCCTCTATTACAAAAAATTCCGACATTTATTAGAGATACCAATATGTTTGTTGACACACTGGATACTTTTGTTTGGCAGGAAAATTTCTATCTTACATCTATAGACATAGAAAGTCTTTACACGAGGATTAAGCAAAATCAGGGCATACAGATAATAAAATAACTCCTCTCAAGCCTGAATATAGAGCATAATACTATTAGTTTTATAGAGGAAGCTCTCAGTCTCGTCCTCAAAAATAATGCATTTAAGTTTGGGGACCAGTGGTATCAACAATGCTGGGGGTACCGCTATGGGTACCCCCGTAGCATGCGTTTTCGCCAATCTATTTCTTGCATCTATGGAAAATACAATGATTTATGACATACAGAATCCATTTTTAAAACACATTAAAAAATATCTAAGATATGTCCACGATATCTTTATTGTGTGGGATGGGTCTGAGGCTGAATTCCGGAACTTTGTAGAATATCTAAATGCCAACAATACATATAACATGAAATTTACCAGAATTTTTAGGGGTTCAGAATTGGAATTCCTAGATGTAAAATTAACATTGAATGACGGAATTTTAATACAGGAAGTATTTAGAAAACCTACAGCAAAAAATACCTTGCTACATTTCAACAGCTTCCACCCGCCCCACACAAAAAGTTGCCCTTTAGTCAATTTCTTCGTATTGACAGAATTAATAATAATGATCAAACTTGAGATAGGCAATTCCAAAATTTTGAAAACAGACTCAAGGACAGAGGTTATCCCCTTTCTGTCATTGGGGCGGCAAAGTCACGTACCATTTTAAAATCTGTAGCTAAAAAAACTTGTAAAACTAATACAAACACCTTCAGTCAATAAATGACACCTTCAGTCACCCATGAGTCAATAATTGAAAATTGTCAAAAACATAGTTCAAAAGAAGGTATGAACAACAAGAAATTTTTATTTAGTTTCAAATTTGGTCCCATGGACAGCTACATAAAAGCTAGCATAAGAAGACATTGGCATGTCCTGGAAAATGACTCAGATCTGAAAGATAGGATTGCATTTGGCCCTCTGGTCACCTACAAAAGGAGTCAAAACCTGGGCAACATATTGCTACATAATCGGTGTGAGGATCATAGGACCACATGGCTGAATAAAATCCCCCTGGCAGGTCATTTTAAGTGTGGTGATTGCAGGTTTTGTCCACTTCATTTGACCAATAACACACTAATAATTGGGGATGTCACACTATCTGTAAAGGAATTCATTTCTTGCAAAACAAAAAATGTGGTTTACGTTATCATCTGTCCTTGTTCTTTCTTTTACATTGGCAAGACCATCCGTTGTCTATACGTGCACTTTCGGGAGCATTTTAAATCCATTCATTCAGGCATTGGTTCCCCAAGATTAATCCAACATGTAAGAGAGTGTCATGCAGGGAACCCTGAAGTTCTCAGATTTGTGGGTGTGCTTAGAGTGTCTCTCTCAGGTAAAGGAGTAGATACTCATAAGTTGCTATTGCAAAAGGAGTCACGATTGATAATTAATACGAAAGCCATGGGCCCCTTAGGTCTTAATGTCCGCAATGACATGTCCGTATTTTTATTTTTTGTGATAATTCGCAATGCCGAGATATATATGAACATCACTGCTGGTTATACCCATATCCACCTCGAGCCATTCTTGATAGAGTAGGCGTACACTATTATATATTAATCTTGCCACTAAATAGATTTCATTCTCATGTTCCCATTCCACTTTCACCCCCTCTCTTCTTCTAGATATACTAATCCTGCTTATAGTGAATACAATTTCCCAAATACCTCTGGAGCTATAATGAGAAGAAAAAATATTTTTTGTCAATATGTAGCCTATAATGATTAATATAAATAACTAGAAGGTGGCCCGATTCTACGCATCGGGTATTCTAGAATTTACGTATTGTGTAGTTCATGTATAATTTTTGTTATATATATAGATGTTGTTGTGTGTAGTTACCAAGTGTTTGTGTAGGGCGCTGTACATGTTCTGGGTGTTGTCTGGGTGTGGCGGGGGGTGAGAGCGGTGTTGTATGTGTGTTGCGTTGTTTGTGGAGCGCTGTGTGTCTGTAGCATTGTGTGTGTGTGTGTTGCGCGGTTTGTGTGTGTGTGGTGTGTTTTGGGGGGAGGTATGTTTTGTGCAATGTGTGTGTTGCGTGGTATGTGTGTATATTTATGCATGCCGCGGTGTTTGTGTGTTGGGTGTTGTGTGTGTGCAGCGTTGCCTGTGTGTGTGGGTGTCTGTGTAGGGCGGTGTTTGTGGTTCCCAGTGTGTGTTGTGTTGTGTTGTGTGTGTGTGTGTGTGTTGGGGGGAGGTGTGCACCCCCCATCGTGCTCCATCCGCCATGCTGCGCACTCCCAAACGTGCTCCATCCGCCAAGCTGCGCACTCCCAAACGTGCTCCATCCGCCATGCTGCGCACTCCCAAACATGCTCCATCTGCCATGCTGCACACTCCCAAACGTGGTCCATCCGCCATGCTGCGCAGTCCCAAACGTGGTCCATCCGCTATGCTGCGCAGTCCCAAACGTGCTCCATCCGCCATGCTGCGCACTCCCAAACGTGCTCCATCCCCCATGCTGCGCACTCCCCATTGTGCTCCATCCCCCATGCTGCGCACCCCCATCATGCTCCAACCCCCATGCTGCACCAGCATCAGCCTCTCTGCCCCCAGCATCAGCCTCTATCCTCCCAGCATCAGCTTCTCTCCTTCCAGCATCAGCCTCTCTGTCCCCAGCATCAGCCTCTCTCCTCCCAGCCTCAGCCTCCCCCAGCATCAGCCTCCCCCCTCCCAGCCTCCCTCCTCCCAGCCTCCCCCAGCATAAGCCTCTCTCCTTCCAGCCTCCCCCAGCATCAGCCTCCCCCAGCATCAGTCTCTCTCCTCCCAGCCTCCCTCCTCCCAGCCTTCCCCAGGGTCAGCCTCTCTCCTCCCAGCCTCCCTCTTCCCAGCCTTCCCCAGCATCAGCCTCCACCTCCCAGCCTCCCTCAGCATCAGCCTCCCCCAGCATCAGCCTCTCTCCTTCCAGCCTCCCCCAGCATCAGCCTCTCCCAGCATCAGCCTCTCTCCTTCCAGCCTCCCCCAGCATCAGCCTCCCCCAGCATCAGCCTCTCTCCTCCCAGCCTCCCTCCTCCCAACCACCCCCAGCATCAGCCTCCCCCTCCCAGCCTCCCCCAGCATCAGCCTCCCCCAGCATCAGCCTCTCTCCTTCCAGCCTCCCCCAGCATCAGCCTCCCTCAGCATCAGCCTCCGCCTCCCAGCCTCCCCCAGCATCAGCCTCCACCTCCCAGCCTCCCCCAGCATCAGCCTCTCTCCTCACAGCCTCCCCCAGCATCAGCCTCTCTCCTCCCAGCCTCCTCCAGCATCAGCCTCTCTCCTCCCAGCCTCCCCTAGAATCAGCCTCCCCCTCCCAGCCTCCCCCAGCATCAGCCTCCCCCAGCATCAGCCTCTCTCCTTCCAGCCTCCCCCAGCAGCAGCCTCCCCCAGCATCAGCCTCTCTCCTCCTAGCCTCCCCCAGCATCAGCCTTCCCCAGCATCAGCCTCTCTCCTCCCAGCCTCCCCCAGCATCAGCCTCCCCCAGAATCAGCCTACACCCTCCCAGCCTCCCCCAACATCAGCCTCCCCCTCCCAGCCTTCCCCAGGATCAGCCTCTCTCCTCCCAGCCTCCTCCAGCACGCCGTGCTCCTCTGCCGACACTCACAAATCCGATCGCATACACTCACACACACACACACACCCACCCGATCGCATACACTCACACCCACCCGATCGCATACACTCACACCCACCCGATCGCATACACTCACACACACCCGATCGCATACACTCACACACACCCGATCGCATACCCTCCACACACCCGATCGCATACACTCACACACACACTGATGATATTGCACATACGCGCTCACACTCACAACATCCGGAGATACCACATGCTTCTGGCCATGTGATCCTCCGGCAGGTCCTGGAAGCTCACAGCACAGTATCGCGGCCGAGAAGCAAGCGATATCTCCGGATGCTGTGAGTGTGTGGATGCAATCTGATGTGTGTGTGAGGTGTGTGTGAGAGTGAGTGTGATCTGATGTGTGTGTGTGTGTGTGTGCTGTTATGTGTGTGCGTGTGGATGTTCCGCCGCTGCAGGACCTTGATGCGCTGGTAACTATGCTACCATGGTTACCAGCGCATCATGTCCCCCACTCGCACGGGAGCCCACACCAGCATACGGCGGCAAACCCCAGCAATGCGAGGGTTTGTGTCGGCTGGTTTGGCGGCGTACGCTGATGTGGGCTCCCGGGGGTACAGTACTCACCTGGGAGTCGTGTCTCCATGTCAGTTCGGGGGATGCGTGCGGGGGGCGGGCCAGAGCGAGCGTGCATTGCGTGAGGGGGGCGGGGCGTGGCCGAGTTGCCAATACGTGCAGAGTGCCGGGGCAAGAGGCCAATCCGTGTGGGGGGCGGAGCATGTGCGAGCGGCCGGCCAATCCGTGTGGTGGGGAGCCAGGGTGAGCGACCAATCCGTGCGGGGGGCGGGGCCATGGCGAGGCCAGCAGCCAATCCGCTTTGTGTCACCGTAAGGACACAATTTTGGAGCAAGACAGACAGACAGACAGACAGAATAAGGCAATTATATATATAGATAGACAGATAAATATATATGAAAAAGAGCAGCATAACAAGTTGGAACATAGAGGAGCCCTGTATGTGTATGTTTAGCCTATTTGTATGATTCGTTTTTTCACCACATTATAACACACTAGACATAGAATAAAAGTAAAAATAAAATTAAAAATTGTAACAAATGGAACACTATAATTTTGTTAGGGAATTCCATGGTTCTTCTTTGGAAGAAAAGTATGTTTTGGTTATATCAGGAGGAAAGAGATCGGGCAAAAGAGAGTGTTTTACTTAAAAAATCCCTTCCCTGCTTGCCAATTCTATTTTGATTATTGTTATTATTCAGGCTGCGCTAACTTATTCATTTTATTCTGTAAAAAAAAACAAAAATAATATATATGAATTCTTTTTGATCTGTAACAAAGAATAGAATGAATATTTATGTCCGATCACAATAGTGTATGTTTTTGTTGCAGTCTTGTTAATGTTATACACCAGGCAGCAACATGTTGCTTTTTAACATCACTACGTCAGCTTTGATGACTCATAAAAATGGTCAGCTGACTGCACAGACTAGGACTTGTCAAAGCGCTATCCACAGCGCGAAATGGCCGTCTCCCATCCCCGCACCCCCTCCTCTTCCCACTATCCCTGCGTTTATGTCTGCGATAGCAGAATAAAGAATTTGTTGACATTTCCCGAGTGAGCTGCCACTTTTTTTCTACTTCTGGACCTTGGACTCTTGACCACATTGTCAGCAGCGCACCACCTGGCACAGCATTATAAGCTCTGGAATAGCTTAGTCCTGGAAAAGCTGATTGCCACTGAACTGTGAGTACGGCTCCACTGAATGGCTTATTCGCTGCAGTGCCCGACTTTCTATTTTTATATTAGTTAGATAGGTACCCATCAAAAATGAGGTCGCCTTGCCATTGGCTGTTGGGCTCACATAAAATCTGGCCAATTTTTTGTGCTCTATCTCAATTTTTACATGTTTTTTTTTCATAGCAGTATTACATGTCTGTATACCCATATTCATTGTTCCACAAATCTTAGAACTGTAGAGTACAACTGTCTCCTTTTTGTTACAGCCAGAGTTGTGGCTGAGGATGCAGTGCTTCTCATGGTTGCATCACTATATGTTTGTAGGGAATTTGCCAAAGTAACCTTCTCGGCGTCCTCCTCTTCTGCTGAGCTACACAGCTGCATGCCTCTGGGTTCACACCAAGTGGGATCTACAACTTCATTGTCAGGCTCTATGTTGTCCCACTCCTCCTCTTCCTGACCTAACATTACCTAAGAATAAACGTGCGCCTCAGGTATCTGAGTTTCATCATTATCACCTTCTTGAGTCAAGGCATCTTTGGATCAGACCTCTGATGCCCATGGGATAGAATGTGTGAACAGCTCTGCAGACTCACCAATGTGTGGTTACCCACAGTCAGTTTGCCGGTTGGAGATTTGTGATGTGGAGGGAAACAAGAGTAATTGGGATGTTTCCTTTGAGGAATTAACTTTGTGATACTGAGCAGCAGGACGAGGAGAAAAAGTAATTTGATGCAGCACTATCCTTCCTTTCTAGCACATGCTGTTTATCAGCCTTATTTGGAAGTTGAAATGATGTGCTGCTGCAAAAGAAATCTAGTGGAGTAGGCTGTCCAGTAATGGAAGTTGTTCTCATTTCTCTTAAGATAGGATGATCCAGTGTTTGCTCACTAGAGCTTTGACTAACACAACTTCCCACATGTACAAATACAACACCCTGAATATTCACTCTTCCACCAGAACCTCATCATGATTTACCACTCATGGTTGATGTACCCTTCTCCTTTCAAACAGATGTTTCGCAACCCTACAGCCGCAGCTGTCAAACACCTGACACAAAACATAAACTATTTATTTCCTGCCTGAGTTGTCAATATTGTGAAGGCACTAAAAAGTACCAATAACTATATATGTGGTTCACTGTGTAATTTTGAGAAGTCACTGAAAAGTGCGAAGACTATTTAGCTAGTTCACTAGCTTTTTAGGCACTTCTAACTAATAAGACCTAAAAATGTGGTTGACTGCATAATTTTCAGTAGGCAATGAAAAGTGCAAAGACCTTTTTACCTAGTTCACGAGCAAATTTACAGCAGGCACTACTAACTAGCAATACCTACAAATGTAATTGACTGCATAATTTTGACCAGACAACGAATTTGCCAAGACCTTTTTACCTTTGTCACTAGCAAATTGACAGCAGGCAGTACTAACATTAAGTAGAAATGTTATTGACTGTGTAAGTTTAAGCATGCAATGAAAACTGCCAAGACCTTTTTACCTAGTTTACTAGCACATGTTCAGCAGGCACTACTAACTAACAATATCTTGAAATATGATTGACTGTGTACTTTGACCAGGCAATGAAAACTTCCAAGACCTTTTTGCCTACTTCACTAGCAAATTGACATGAGGCAGTACTAGCTTTCAATACATACAAATGTGATTGCATAATTTTGAGCATGCAATGAAAACTCCCAAAACCTTTTTACCTAATTCACTAAAAAATTGACAGTAAGCAGTACTAACAATTCCTAAAAATGTGATTGACTCCGTAGTTTTGACCAGGCAGTGAAAACCGCCAAGACTTTTTTATCCAAGTTCACTAGCAAATTTAAAGCAGGCACTACTAACTAACAATACCTACAAATGTGATGGCGTACTTTTGACCAGTCAATGAAAACTGTCAAGACCTTTTTACCTACTTCACTAGAAAATTGACAGCAGGCAGCACTAACTAACAATACCTAAAAATATGATTAACTGTGCAATTTTGATCAGGCGATGAAAACTGCCAAGACCCTGTTACCTAGTTGACTAGCAAATTGACAGCAGGCAGTACTAACAATTAGTAGGAATGTTATTGATTGCATAATTTTGAACATGTGATAAAAACTGCCAAGACTTTTTTTTTTACCTACTTTATTAGGAAATTTGCAGCAGGCACTACTAACCAACAATATCTAGAAATATGATTGACTTTGTACTTTTGACCAGGCAATGAAAACTTCCAAGACCTTTTTACCTAGTTCACTAGCAAATTGGCAGCAGGCACTACTAACCAACAATACATAGAAATGTGATTGACTGTATAATTTTGAGCAGGTGATGAAAACTGTCAAGACCTTTATGCCTACTTCACTAGCAAATCGACAGCAGGCAGTACTAAGTAACAACACCTACAAATATGATTGACTGTGTAATTTTGACCAGACGATGAAAACTGACAAGAATTTTTTACCTTGTTCAGTAGCAAATTTACAACAGCCAGTACTAACTAACAATACCTAAAAATGTGATTGACTGGCTAATTGGGAGCAGGCTGTAATACGTAGCAATAGCTATTTAGCATCTTCACTGGCAACTCTTTAGCAGGCACTGACAAGTACCTATCCCTATTTTTATCATTAAATGCCGATTTATGGCACACATCTTTCCTTTCATTGCATGTCCCTATTTTACACTATCGCTCTCCTACCTATCTGATCTGCTTATCATTAAACCCCTAGCTAAGCTGTCTAGTAGCCCCACAGGCAGAACCTTCCTCAATGTTTTACATTCAAAAAATGACGCCGACGGTGCATGTCCGCTTTTTAGAAGGAGACGGGCATGTGACTTAGGCAGCCAATGACACAAGTCCTTGTGTCTGAACCTTGGGGATGTTTGTTGTGATGTGATTGGTTGTCAAAACATATGCAGATAAAGTTAACAAAAAAATATGTATTCTCCCAAGTCCCCCACCTTCACTCATTAAATACTGTATTTACCCCCATTCACCATACAGCACCACAATTCTATCCAAACGCATAACATGTTATTAGAAAAGCATTTTTTTACATTGCGATCAGTAATCGAACAAAACCAAACACTACTGACTTTTGGGGAAAGGGGTCCGGTTACCAAGCCAGAATCAAACAGGTTAAGGCTTGAACCAAATTTGAAATTGGCGAACCTTTATCGAACAGGTTCGCTCATTTCTGACCCTGAATAATGCTTCTATAGAGACTTGGAAATAATGAAGATGTTAGGTAACATAAAAAGGGACATTTTTAAAAGACTTTCTTAAGTCTATTTAATACAATTGTAAACTCTTTTTATATTAGAGTAAAGTAGCATATAATAACATAATTGTTCACAATGTCATGTGCATTATTTATATTTTCACATTAGAAGTTGCTTGGGTACAATAAAAGCTTTGTAATGTTTCACTTGTATTATTGCATGGTCAGTCAGAACTCATTCATTGAATAGCACAAATGAAGATATGAAGTTGGATCAAAGATTACAACTCATAATACAAAATCCTGTTCTTCCAAATCCTCTGAATAATATATGATAGCATAGACTTGCTAATGAGGCTAATGACAAATCAAAAGTTCTTCATAAATTATAGACATTTACCCATTTTTTTGAAAGCTAGGCATGTTTTAACTTAAGAGAAAAAACTGTACATTACTACATAGAAGATCTGGGGACAGGTGCATTCTGTGATTGTTTCCTAACAGCATCAGCCAATAAAGTATGTGATACACCATTGAATTTAAGATCTCTTTGCCTATATTATGTTGCTGTCAGATGAGGAAGCAAAAACCTGGTGACAGATTCCCTTTAAACAGTATATGTGTACTATATGTATTTATCACTATAGAAAAGTTTTAAAGGGAACCAAACATCAGGATTTTCGTGTATAAGCTGCAGCCAGTGCAGTACTGGCACTATCAGGCACAGTGTGTACATACCATCAGGGGGCAGCTCGGGTGTTTAGGCAGTGAAATACAACTTTATAAAGTTTGAAATTTCATGCACTTTTTGATTGACGTGTGCACCTCTGCAGATAATGTCCGGGCGGGTTATGCAGGAGTTCCCCGCCCCCCCCACCAGCCTGTTCCTCCCTCTCTCCTGATGTCCAGGCGGGTTATGCACGTGTTCCCCGCCCCCCCGCGCCGCCTGTTCCTCCCTCCCTCCCTCTGGCTGTATGTAAATATCTAATCTTCAGAAACATGGCGCCGGAGTGGGCCTCTGCGCATAGCGCTTATCTCCGGCGCCATGTTTCTGAAGCCCCCGCATTACACAACTTGGTGTCTGAGAGGGCGGCGCATGCGCCCTCATTTCTTCACAGCCCGTTGTGACCGCGGGAGCGCGCACGATTAGAACAGGACAGAACAGCTGACCGGAGGACGCGATTACCTGCTGCTCCTGTATCGTGCCGCCCCAGGACACCGGGCCAACACACCAGCCGGTGTGACATCGCTGTGGCGCCACCCTCTCAGACACCAAGTTGTGTAATGCGGGGGCTTCAGAAACATGGCTCCGGAGATAAGCGCTATGCGCAGAGGCCCACTCCGGCGCCATGTTTCTGAAGATTAGATATTTACATACAGCCAGAGGGAGGGAGGGAGGAACAGGCGGCGCGGGGGGGGGCGGGGAACACGTGCATAACCCGCCCGGACATTAGGAGAGAGGGAGGAACAGGCTGGTGGGGGGGCGGGGAACTCCTGCATAACCCGCCCGGACATTATCTGCAGAGGTGCACACGTCAATCAAAAAGTGCACGAAATTTCAAACTTTATAAAGTTGTATTTCACAGCCTAAACACCCGAGCTGCCCCCTGATGGTATGTACACACTGTGCCTGATAGTGCCAGTACTGCACTGGCTGCACCTTATACACGAAAATCCTGATGTTTGGTTCCCTTTAAGCAGTTGGAAAAAGTACTTCAAAGTAACAATACTTTAAAAAATAGAAGTGTTGATCATTAATTTTTAACAACTATCAAAATGCAAAGTGAATGAACAAAAGATAAATCTAAATCAAATAAATATTTGGTATTACCACCATTTGACTTCAAAAAAACCATCAATTCTTGTAAGCGCACTTTTGCAAATATTTTATAAAACTATAGATAGCTGTAAGGGTAACAAACTATACCAAACAGATGATAATTACCATCACTTTCATAACTAGGTTAAAACACAGTAACTTACTGAAGGAAATAGAATCTGTGCAAGATGAAAACCGTGAGCAACAAGCAAACTGTGCCACAAAGATGAGTTTGTGGAAAATAGTTTCATATCACAAGTCATACATTTTGGCCAGAGTGAGAACAAAAACAAGACACAAGGTAATTATCATTGTCATATCTGCTTCAGAAATTGCTCTTGCAACAACTGCTTCTGTCACAAGATGCGGCTGCATTCACACTGCAGGCGGAGCTGATGATTGAGGTGACATTGGCACCAGAAATTCTAGGCAAGCAGACTCTGGCCAGCCACCAAGAGAAGGCTAGCTGGGGCCTGCAGTGGCATCCTCTTGTGTGCAGTCCAGCTAGAGTAATAAGTAAAGATGAACAAACTTGTTCAATAAAGGTTCTCCAATTTCAAATTCGGTATGAGCCTTAAGGGGGCTTTACACGCTACGATATCGTTAATGTTTTATCGTCGGGGTCACGTTGTTAGTGACGCACATCCGGCGTCATTAACGATATCAGGAAGGAAGGGTTCGGGTTCATGGAGAACTGGGCCGACTTCTCAGTCGGCTACAGGCTCTACGGTAGGGACGGGCTGCACCTCAATGGGGAAGGTGCAGCTGTGCTGGGGGAGAAAATGGTCAGACGGATGGAGGAGCTTTTAAACTAGGATCGGGGGAGGGAGGGTAGTGGAGCAAATAAGGGGATAGATAGAGCAGATAGAGACAGGGAGACGGTAGGGGTCAATGAAGGATTGGGGGGGATGGGACATACAAGGAACGTAGGGAGGCTAGGAGTAATAAAGGTGTTAATAGGATTAAATGTCTACTGGCAAATGCAAGAAGTCTTGCAAACAAAATGAATGAATTGGAGACTCTTATGTTAACCACGGATTATGATGTGGTGGGCATTACGGAAACCTGGCTGGATGAAAGCCATGACTGGGTGACAAACATACAGGGTTATAGTACATTTAGGAAGGACAGGAAAGGCCAATAAGGTGGTGGGGTGTGTATATTTATCAAATCTAACCTAAGACCTGTGTTGTATGATGACATTGAGGGGAACAGCAATAATGTAGAGTCAGTATGGGTAAATGTACATGGGGAGGGGAATAATGGAAAAATGCTTATTGGAGTTTGCTATAAGCCTCCTAACATACCTGAACAAATAGAGGGTGAAATGCTGGAACAAATTGAAAAGGCAGCTAATAATAATAATCGGGTTCTTATTATGGGGGATTTCAACTATCCAGACATACAGTGGGACATAGAATCTTCTGGTTCTGCTAAAAGCTGTAAGTTCTTATCTACCATTCAAGACCATTTTCTCTCTCAGATGGTAGGTGAACCGACCAGGGGAGATAATTTGCTAGATCTGGTCCTGTCAAATAGACCGGATACAATTTCAGATCTACAGATCCGGGAGCACTTGGGCACCAGCGATCATAATATGGTAAGCTTCAACATAATATTCAATAGAACATTTCAAAGGGGGAATGCTAAAACCTGGAATTTTAGGAAAGCTGATTTCAACAAATTAAGGGAAGAGCTTAAATGTGTAGATTGGGACAAAGTCATGGTAACTGGGGATACCGAACATAAATGGGGTAAGTTTAAGGATATACTACTAGAGTCCTGTAAAAAACGTATACCCTCTGGTAATAAAATGTCCAGGAATAAAAAGAAACCACTATGGATAAATAAGACTGTACAAAGTATAATAAAACAAAAACAAAGGGCATTTAAAATCTTAAAGGCTGAGAATACAGAAATAGCATTGCAGGAGTATAAAGATATCAATAGGAAATGTAAAAAAGAAATCAAACAAGCAAAATTAGCTACTGAAACAAAAATCGCCAATGACATTAAAATAAATCCCAAAATCTTTTATAAATACATTAATGCCAAAAGGAAAACAAAGGATAGTATCGGCCCCTTAAAATATAATAACAAGTTAGTTATAGAGGACAAACAAAAGACTGAGATATTAAATAGGCATTTCTCATCTGTATTCACCAAGGAACTTACTGTACCAGGGATCATTCAACAAGTGAAAAATCAAAGTCCACCACCCGATATAATTAATTTAACACAAGATGAAGTACGCCTACGTCTGAGTAAATTAAACATTGACAAATCCCCAGGGCCAGATGGCATTCATCCACGAATATTGAGGGAATTGAGCTCCGTAATCGACAGACCGCTGTATCTCATCTTTTTAGACTCACTTGTAACAGGGTTGGTGCCTCAGGATTGGAGGATTGCTGATGTGGTACCGATATTTAAGAAAGGTAAGAGGGTAGATGCAGGCAACTACCGTCCAGTAAGCCTGACATCAGTAGTATGCAAAGTTTTTGAGGGCATTTTAAGGGATGACATGCAAAAATATATTGCAGAAAATAATATGATAACTGACAAACAGCATGGATTCATGAAAGATAAGTCGTGTCTAACCAACCTGGTGGGGTTCTATGAGGGGGTAAGTTCAAACCTGGATATTGGTAATGCAGCTGATGTGATTTATTTGGACTTTGCAAAGGCATTTGATACTGTACCACATAATAGCCTTATACTAAAGCTCCAGAAGCAAGGACTAGGGGACACAATATGCAACTGGGTAAGGAATTGGCTAAAAGATAGGAAACAAAGAGTAGTCATAAATGGTACATTCTCTAAATGGGCTATAGTCAGCAGTGGGGTGCCGCAGGGATCTGTGCTTGGACCGATTCTTTTTACTCTCTTTATTAATGACCTTGTGGATGGGATTGATAGTAAAGTGTCAGTCTTTGCCGATGACACCAAACTATGTAGGATATTAAAAACTGACCTGGATAGTACAATATTACAAAAAGATCTGGATAAGATGTCAGAATGGGCAGATACTTGGCAAATGAGATTTACTGTTGATAAATGTAAAGTAATGCACCTAGGACGGAGTAATCCTATAGCTGCGTATACATTAAATGGAAGTAAACTCGGGACTACAGAACAGGAGAAGGACTTGGGTATTCTCATTACAAATAAGCTGAGCAGCAGCACTCAATGTCAAGCAGCAGCTGCTAAAGCAAAAAAGATTTTAGGGTGTATAAAAAGAGAGATTAGATCCCGTGATCCCAACGTATTGTTACCCCTCTATAAATCACTTGTAAGGCCACATCTGGAATACGGGATCCAGTTTTGGGCTACACATTTTAAAAAGGACATTCAGAAGTTAGAGTCAGTTCAAAGGCGGGCAACTAGACTATTACAAGGAATGGAGGGCCGCCCATATGATGACAGGTTGAAAAAGTTAGATATGTTTAGCTTAGAAAAAAGACGTTTTAGAGGAGATCTCATTTATATGTATAAATACATGTGTGGTCAATATAAAGGACTGGCACATGACTTATTTCTTCCAAAGACAGTACTAAGGACCAGGGGGCACTCACTGCGAGTGGAAGAAAAGCGATTCCGACACCTAAATAGGAAAGGGTTCTTTACAGTTAGAGCAGTCAGACTGTGGAATGCCCTACCACAAGAGGTAGTAATGGCAGATACTATAACAGCTTTTAAAAAAGGGCTGGATGATTTCCTCAGTACACAAAACATTGTTGGTTATAAATGACTTAGTGACTAAATGTAGAACTGGTGGAGGAAGGTTGAACTAGATAGACCTAGGTCTTTTTTCAACCTAAGTAACTATGTAACTATGTAACTATCACAGCGTGTGACACTTTTGTGCAACCTAAAATGATTGCAAAAGCGGCCAAAATCGTTTGCCGTGGAGAGGTCATCCTAAAACAAAAAATCGTTTACCTCTCATTAGCGATGTTGTTCCTCGTTCTTGCCGCAGCACACATCACTGTGTGTGACACCGCAGGAGTGAGGAACATCTCCTTTCCTGCCTCCACCTGCTATGCGTAAGGAAGGAGGTGGGCGGGATGTTACGTCTCGCTCATCTCCGCCCCTCCGCTTCTATTGGGCGGCAGTTCAGTGACGCAGCTTTGACGTCGCTGTGACGCCGCACGACCCACCCCCTTAGAAAGGAGGTGGATCGACGGCCAGAGCGACATCACAGGGCAGGTAAGTCCGTGTGACGGGTGCGCACGATTTTGTGCGTGACGGGCAGCGATATGCCCGTGTCGCACAAACGATGGAGGCAGGTATGCTTGCTAGTGATATCGGCACTGATATCGTAGCGTGTAAAGCCCCCTTTAGCCTGTTCGCCTTGGGCTCGGTAACATGAGCACTTTCCCCAAAAGTCGGCAATGTTCCGTTTTGTTTGTTAACTGATTGCGCTCTCAAAAAATGCTTTTCTAATAATATGTTATGATTTTGAATAGGATTGTGGTGCTGTATGATGAAAGTGGGGATATGTTTAATCAGTGGAGGGGGTGGGGATTCAGGAAAAGCCAGAGGAGAGAGGCAGAAAACATCAACAAGGTTCACACACAAGGGCTTGTGTCATTGGCTGCCTAAGTAAAATTTCCCTCTGAATATAAAATGAGGACAAGCGGACAAAGATTAGGGAAGATACTACCGCCACTGCTCCTAGACATTTAGCATAGCTAGGGGTTTAATCATAGGTAGTTGAGATAGATAGGAAAGGTGATAGTTAGAGATGAGCGAACCGGTCCCGGTTCGGCTCGAGGTCGGTTCGCCGAACGGAGGCCCCGTTCGAGTTCGGTTCGTTGAACGTTCGACGAACCGAACTCGAACCGCATAGGAAACAATGGCAGGCAATCACAAACACATAAAAACACCTAGAAAACACCCTCAAAGGTGTCCAAAAGGTGACAAACAACTCACAACACAACACAAACACATGGGAAAGTGACAAGGACATGTACTCATGCGAAAACAAAAGAGCTGGACAAGGAAAAAGAGGAGGAGACACAGATATAGGCATGGCACGCCCTTCTAAAATCATGTAAAACACCGCAAGGTGACTCCAAGCGGAGTCTCCCTTTTTTCCAAAAATTGGGCCCCACACACACCCACCCCTTCAGTGGCAGCAGTTGTGCCCCAGTTGTACACTTCACAGCTAGATTTGCATCAAGCACATTCAAAAATACGCCATAATTAACCATCCCCAGGATGACACCGGGGTAGGTAGCAAAGTCTTTCCTGATCCCAGCTCTGTTCATCTTGGCTCCTTTTAAAAAACACATCAAGCAAGGGTTACTCCAAGCGGAATCTCCCTTTTTTCCAAAAATTGGGCCCCACACACACCCACCCATTCAGTGGCAGCAGTTGTACCCCAGTTGTACACTTCACAGCTAGATTTGCATCGAGCACATTCAAAAATACGCCATAATTAACCGTCCCCAGGATGACACCGGGGTAGGTAAAAGTCTTTGCTGAACCATGACTTGTTCATCTTGTCTCCTTTTAAAAAACACATCAAGCAAGGGTTACTCCAAGCGGAATCTCCCTTTTTTCCAAAAATTGGGCCCCACACACACCCACCCCTTCAGTGGCAGCAGTTGTACCCCAGTTGTACACTTCACAGCTAGATTTGCATCGAGCACATTCAAAAATACGCCATAATTAACCGTCCCCAGGATGACACCGGGGTAGGTAAAAGTCTTTGCTGAACCATGACTTGTTCATCTTGGCTCCTTTTAAAAAACATAGCAAGCAAGAGTTACTCCAAGCGGAGTCTCCCTTTTTTCCAAAAATTGGGCCCCACACACACCCACCCTTCAGTGGCAGCAGTTGTGCCCCAGTTGTACACTTCACAGCTAGATTTGCATCGAGCACATTCAAAAATACGCCATAATCAACCGTCCCCAGGATGACACCGTGGTAGGTAAAAGTCTTTGCTGAACCATGACTTGTTCATCTTGGCTCCTTTTAAAAAACATAGCAAGCAAGGGTTGCTCCAAGCGGAGTCTCCCTTTTTTCCTAAAAATTGGGCCCCACACACACCCACCCCTTCAGTGGCAGCAGTTGTGCCCCAGTTGTACACTTCACAGCTAGATTTGCATCGAGCACATTCAAAAATACGCCATAATCAACCGTCCCCAGGATGACACCGTGGTAGGTAAAAGTCTTTGCTGAACCATGACTTGTTCATCTTGGCTCCTTTTAAAAAACATAGCAAGCAAGGGTTGCTCCAAGCGGAGTCTCCCTTTTTTCCTAAAAATTGGGCCCCACACACACCCACCCCTTCAGTGGCAGCAGTTGTGCCCCAGTTGTACACTTCACAGCTAGATTTGCATCGAGCACATTCAAAAATACGCCATAATCAACCGTCCCCAGGATGACACCGTGGTAGGTAAAAGTCTTTGCTGAACCATGACTTGTTCATCTTGGCTCCTTTTAAAAAACATAGCAAGCAAGGGTTGCTCCAAGCGGAGTCTCCCTTTTTTCCTAAAAATTGGGCCCCACACACACCCACCCCTTCAGTGGCAGCAGTTGTGCCCCAGTTGTACACTTCACAGCTAGATTTGCATCGAGCACATTCAAAAATACGCCATAACTAACCGTCCCCAGGATGACACCGGGGTAAGTAAAAGTCTTTGCTGAACCATGACTTGTTCATCTTGGCTCCTTTAAAAAACACAGCAAGCAAGGGTTACACCAAGCGGAGTCTCCCTTTTTTCCAAAAATTGGGCCCCACACACACCCACCCCTTCAGTGGCAGCAGTTGTGCCCCAGTTGTACACTTCACAGCTAGATTTGCATTGAGCACATTCAAAAATACGCCATAATTAACCGTCACCAGGATGACACCGGGGTAGGTAAAAGTCTTTGCGGAACCATGACTTGTTCATCCTGGCTCCTTTTAAAAAACACAGCAAGCAAGGGTTACTCCAAGCGGAGTCTCCCTTTTTTAAAAAAATTGGGCCACACAGACACCCCATCAGTGGCAGCACTTGTGCCCTAGTTGCAAACAGGATGTTTTGATTTGCATCAAGCACATTCCAAATCCACAAGCATTTACTCTCCCCAGGATGACACAGGGGTAGTAAATTCCTTCTGGATCCATGACTTGTTTATTTTGATGAACGTCAGTCTGTCCACATTGTCACTGGACAGACGCGTGCGCTTATCTGTCAGCACACACCCAGCAGCACTGAAGACACGTTCAGAGACAACGCTGGCAGCTGGACACGACAAAATCTCCAAGGCGTAACTGGATAGCTCTGGCCATTTTTCTAGATTTGAAGCCCAAAATGAGCAAGGCTCCATTTGCAAAGTCATGGCATCGATGTTCATTTGGAGATACTCCTGTATCATCCTCTCCAGCCGTTGACTATGTGTCAGACTTGTTGTCTCTGGTGGCCTTGCAAAAGAGGGTCTAAAAAAATTATGAAAAGATTCCATAAAATTGCTGTTACCAGCACCAGATACGGTCCTACTGGTACGGGTAGACTGTTGAAGATGACGAGACCGTCCTATGTTTGGCAAGTTACAACTGGGAGAATCACTCCCTGCACCTGCACGGTTGTTTGGTGGAAAAGCCGAGATAAGATCGAGTAACCGCTTCTGCTGATACTCCTGCATACGTGCGTCCCTTTTTATGGCTGGAATTATGTCACAAAATTTGGACTTGTACCGGGGATCTAATAGTGTGGCAATCCAGTAGTCATCATCACTTCTAATTTTGACAATACGAGGGTCATGTTGGAGGTAGTGCAACAAGAAGGCACTCATGTGTCTTGCGCAGCCATGCGGACCAAGTCCACGCTGTGTTTGTGGCATAGAGGTGCTAACCGTTCTTTCTTCTTCTGACATCTCCCCCAACCTCTTTCAACAGAAATTTGACCAAGGTCTCCCTCATCCGCTGAGTCTTCCATGTCCATGGAGAGTTCGTCCTCCATTTCTTCATGTTGTCCTGCACCTTCCTCAACATATAGCCTGCTACCATGCGCCCTTGTTGATACCTGTCCCCCATGGTCCCATGCCTGCCGCGTTGGTGATGATGAACGTCTGGACCTTGGTAATGTTGTTGTCCCTTGCGCATATGAATCCTCCTGTAGTTCCTCCCCTTCCTGTTGTCCCACCCCCTGACTCCGAATAGTGTTTAGCGTGTGCTCCAGCATGTAAATGACTGGAATTGTCATGCTGATAATGGCATTGTCAGCGCTAAACATATTCGTCGCCATGTTGAAACTGTGCAGAAGGGTGCATAGGTCCTTGATCTGGAACCACTCCATCAGGGTGATCTGCCCCACCTCTGCATCTCGTTGGCCCAGGTTATACGTCATGACGTATTGCACCAGGGCTCGGCGGTGCTGCCACAGTCGCTGTAACATGTGGAGAGTTGAATTCCAGCGTGTCGCCACATCGCATTTCAGGCGATGAACCGGCAGGCCGAAAGACTTCTGGAGCGATGCAAGTCGCTCAGCTGCGGCGCTTGAATGGCGGAAGTGAGCAGACAGTTTTCGTGCCCTGTTCAGAAGGCCATCTAGGCCGGGATAGTGTGTTAAAAATTGCTGGACAACAAGGTTCAACACGTGAGCCATACAAGGCACGTGTGTCACCTTGCCCAGGCGAAGGGCCGCACCCAGGTTTGCAGCATTGTCGCACACGGCCTTACCAGGCTGCAGGTTGAGCGGAGACAACCATTTATTAAACTCAGACCGCAGAGCTGACCACAACTCCTCAGCTGTGTGACTCTTATTCCCAAGACATGTCAAGCTAAAGACCGCCTGATGCCATTGCGCTCTGCTGCCAGCATAGTAATGAGGCGTGCGTGATTCCTTCTGCGCAGTGAGAACGCTGGTGGCCTGACCAGGCAGGCTTGGGGTGGAGGTGGAGGACCCAGATGAGGTGGAGGAGGCAGAAGCAGTGGCGGAACTTGGACAGACAGAGGATTGACACACAAGTCGTGGGGATAGCAAGACTTGTGCAGCAGACCCTTCAACATCTATCACCATAGTTACCCAGTGCCCAGTCAGCAACATGTAACGTCCCTGTCCATGCTTACTGGTCCAAGTATCGGTGGTGAAATGCACCCGTTCACACACAGAGTTTCTCAAGGAAGCGGTGATGTTGTGTGCGACATGCTGGTGTAGCGCGGGCACACCTTTCTTAGAGAAGTAGTGGCGACTAGGCATCTGGTACTGGGGCACATCGACAGACATAAGGTCTCTAAAATCCTGTGTGTCCACCAGGCGGAAAGGCAGTATTTCGGTAGCCAAGAGCTTACAGAGGGATAGAGTCAACCTCTTAGCTTTGTCATGGGTCGCAGGAAGTGGCCTTTTATTTGACCACATCTGAGGGACAGAGATCTGGCTGCTGTGTGTAGACGGTGTTCAGTAGGGTGTCCCTGGAAAAATGCAGGTTTGTGAGGAAAGTGCAGGCGGAGACATGATGTTGCCTTCATCCAACGTTGGTGCTATCGATGTCTGAGAGAGCTGTACACACTCACTTGTTTCCCCTTCCAAACCAACTGACGACCTACCAAGCAAAGTGCCTGTTGCGGTTACAGTGGTGGAAGTTGTGCGTGGAAAAACAGGTGTGACAGCTGTCCCCACAGTCCTAGAAGATGAAGAGCGCGCGGATGCACTGGAAGGGGCAGGCGGTGGATGGTTCGCTCCGCTAGGCCGCATTGCAGCAAGGTGAGCTTCCCACCGGGACATATGATATTTATTCATGTGACGATTCATGGAAGAAGTTGTCAAACTGCTGAGGTTTTGACCTCTACTAATAGAACCATGACAAATTTTACAGATCACATAATTTGGGCGATCTTTTGCTATGTCAAAAAAGGACCAGGCTAGGCAAGGCTTAGAGGGTATGCGACCTGTTGATCCACCCCGACTAGTGCTCAGAGGCAGAGTGGTGGCTGAGGATGCAGTTGTAGACGTGCTACCAGTACCCCGACTCTGTCAAGGAAGGCGCAAGGTAACTTCATCATCAATTGTTGTGTTTGCACCCCCTCCCCCTCAGACCGAGCCTCTTCTTGCCCTGACCGAATATTTAAGTTGTCATCCCAATCGGGTATCTGCGTCTCATCTTCATCAGTATGTTCCTCATTGTCTATAACCACAGGTGTTACAGTTTGTGACAAAGGGTCAACATTATGCTCAGAAACTTGGTCCTCACGGCCTGAATCAGAGTCAGAAAGGTTCTGGGCATCACTGCAGACCATTTCATGTTCTGTACTCACTGTAGCTTGGGAGCAGACCTCTGATTCCCAGGCTATAGTGTGACTGAACAGCTCTGCAGACTCAGCCATCTCAGTTCCACCATACTGTGCAGGGCTGATGGAGACTTCAGAGCTGGGAGAAAGCAAGTTTGATTGGGATGACAACTCAGAGGACTGCTGTTTTTTGGATGCGGTACTTGAAGTGGCTGAGAGGGCACTTGTTGGACCACTTGAGATCCATTCAAGCATTTTCCTTTTTTGGCCATCATCTACCTTTGTTCCTGTTGTTCGTGTCCGTAAAAAAGGGAGCACATCGGATTGTCCACGGTAAGTAGTAGACATCTTACTTTTGCTGGTAGATGGTCTATCTTCAGCAGATGATAATGGAGCTTTGCCACCTTCCCCACGGACAAAACCTTTTTTTCCTTTTCCACCACGCCTCTTCCCCTTTCCATCAGCATCTGTCATTTTGCCACTCATGTTGATTGCGACAAGATTGTGCACTGAAAATGTGGTAGTAAAAATTGAGAGGTGGTGTAGATTGCAGCGGTGGTCTAGCTTTATTAACAGCAGAATAATAAAGAATAAATATCCCTGACAATGCAACTACGGCCCTTAAACTGGCAGCAAAAATTGCTAGTATAATGGATTATTAACTATGAGTTGGAGTGTGCAATGCAGGCAGACGTGCTGCAAATATCTTTGCACTAGTGTGACTGGACAAAAGTCCAATAGCCACGTTTAGGATGCCACTAGGTACACTGAGTGTTTGCTAGTATAATGGCTTAGTTATAATGAGTTGGAGTGTGCAATGCAGACAGATGTGCTGCAAATGTCTTTGCACTAGTGTGACTAGACAAAAGTCCAATAGCCACGTTTAGGATGCCACTAGGTACACTGAGTGTTTGCTAGTATAATGGCTTAGTTATGAGTTGGAGTGTGCAATGCAGGCAGACGTGCTGCAAATGTCTTTGCACTAGTGTGACTAGACAAAAGTCCAATAGCCACGTTTAGGATGCCACTAGGTACACTGAGTGTTTGCTAGTATAATGGCTTAGTTATGAGTTGGAGTGTGCAATGCAGGCAGACGTGCTGCAAATATCTTTGCACTAGTGTGACTAGACAAAAGTCCAATAGCCACAGTTTAGGATGCCACTAGGTACACTGAGTGTTTGCTAATATAATGGCTTAGTTATGAGTTGGAGTGTGCAATGCAGGCAGACGTGCTGCAAATGTCTTTGCACTAGTGTGACTAGACAAAAGTCCAATAGCCACGTTTAGGATGCCACTAGGTACACTGAGTGTTTGCTAGTATAATGGCTTAGTTATAATGAGTAGGAGTGGGCAATGCAGACAGACGTGCTGCAAATGTCTTTGCACTAGTGTGACTAGACAAAAGTCCAATAGCCACGTTTAGGATGCCACTAGGTACACAGAGTGTTTGCTAGTATAATGGCTTAGTTATGAGTTGGAGTGTGCAATGCAGGCAGATGTGCTGCAAATATCTTTGCACTAGTGGGACTAGACAAAAGTCCAATAGCCACGTTTAGGATGCCACTAGGTACACTGAGTGTTTGCTAGTATAATGGCTTAGTTATAATGAGTTGGAGTGTGCAATGCAGGCAGAGGTGCTGCAAATATCTTTGCACTAGTGTGACTAGACAAAAGTCCAATAGCCACATTTAGGATGCCACTAGGTACACTGAGTGTTTGCTAGTATAATGGCTTAGTTATAATGAGTTGGAGTGTGCAATGCAGGCAGACGTGCTGCAAATGTCTTTGCACTAGTGGGACTAGACAAAAGTCCAATAGCCACGTTTAGGATGCCACTAGGTACACTGAGTGTTTGCTAGTATAATGGCTTAGTTATAATGAGTTGGAGTGTGCAATGCAGACAGACGTGCTGCAAATGTCTTTGCACTAGTGTGACTAGACAAAAGTCCAATAGCCACGTTTAGGATGCCACTAGGTACACTGAGTGTTTGCTAGTATAATGGCTTAGTTATGAGTTGGAGTGTGCAATGCAGGCAGATGTGCTGCAAATATCTTTGCACTAGTGGGACTAGACAAAAGTCCAATAGCCACGTTTAGGATGCCACTAGGTACACTGAGTGTTTGCTAGTATAATGGCTTAGTTATAATGAGTTGGAGTGTGCAATGCAGGCAGAGGTGCTGCAAATATCTTTGCACTAGTGTGACTAGACAAAAGTCCAATAGCCACGTTTAGGATGCCACTAGGTACACTGAGTGTTTGCTAGTATAATGGCTTAGTTATAATGAGTTGGAGTGTGCAATGCAGGCAGACGTGCTGCAAATGTCTTTGCACTAGTGGGACTAGACAAAAGTCCAATAGCCACGTTTAGGATGCCACTAGGTACACTGAGTGTTTGCTAGTATAATGGCTTAGTTATAATGAGTTGGAGTGTGCAATGCAGACAGACGTGCTGCAAATGTCTTTGCACTAGTGTGACTAGACAAAAGTCCAATAGCCACGTTTAGGATGCCACTAGGTACACTGAGTGTTTGCTAGTATAATGGCTTAGTTATGAGTTGGAGTGTGCAATGCAGGCAGACGTGCTGCAAATATCTTTGCACTAGTGTGACTAGACAAAAGTCCAATAGCCACGTTTAGGATGCCACTAGGTACACTGAGTGTTTGCTAGTATAATGGCTTAGTTATGAGTTGGAGTGTGCAATGCAGACAGACGTGCTGCAAATGTCTTTGCACTAGTGTGACTAGACAAAAGTCCAATAGCCACGTTTAGGATGCCACTAGGTACACTGAGTGTTTGCTAGTATAATGGCTTAGTTATGAGTTGGAGTGTGCAATGCAGGCAGACGTGCTGCAAATGTCTTTGCACTAGTGTGACTAGACAAAAGTCCAGTAGCCACGTTTAGGATGCCACTAGGTACACAGAGTGTTTGCTAGTATAATGGCTTAGTTATAATGAGTTGGAGTGTGTAGAGGACAGGAGGGTACAGTGCCGGGGTTGTGGGGCTCTGGGTATAGGAAAGGAAGCCTGCCTTTCTATTCCCTCCTAATGGGGAAATGCAGCGACGAAATCCCTGACCTTAGCTACACAGACGCTGTCTCTGTTTTCAGGACCTGTCACCTATGGCTCTGACCCTGCCGGTACGAGCCCTTAAAAGGACTTATAGAAAGTGCTATCCCTAAGCTGTCCAGCGCTGTGTATGGAGCGCATACAGCTGTATCGGCGATAGGACAAAGGACGGAGCTGCGCCAGTGATGTCTGACACCAAGGACGCAGAAGGCAGATAATGGCGTGCTGGAGGAAAATGTCCGGTTTTATAATGCAGGGACATGTGACATGGACATCCTATCACACATGCCGTTGCTTCTCTGGCTAAAAGTCCACTTAGCTGTGTGTGTGTCTGGGATTGGCTGACATGCTGGCCCGCCCCACAAGACGCGCGCGCTTAGGGAAGGAAGACAAAGAAAAAAAAAAAAATGGCGATCGCCATTATACAAACAGCAGTGATCTGAAGGCGCTGTTCACGCACACTATACACTGAAATTTCATAATAGTGTGAGTCACAGAGTGACTTACACTATTACAGCGGAAAGCCAGCTAGGAATTAGCTGTTTTTTTGCTGCTAGAACCATTATCGAACGTTTCTAGAACTATCGAGCTTTTGCAAAAAGCTCGAGTTCTAGTTCGATCTAGAACAGGCCCCAAAATCACTCGAGCCTAGAACTGGAGAACCTCGAACCTAGAACCGCGCTCAACTCTAGTGCTAGTGTAGAGTTGTGCACTGTAGGGAAAGGTATGTGCCACAAATTGGCATCTAATGATATAAATAGGGATTGGCACTTGTGATTGACTGCTATAGAGTTGCCAATGAACAATCCAAGTAGGTATTGCTACTTCTTGGTTCCTGTTGAAAATTACCCAGTGAACCACATGTCATTGTTACTTATTTGTGCCTGCTCTAAATTTGCTAGTGAACCACCTAAATAGTGCCTGCTCTCAATTTGTCAGTGAGCTAGCTAAATAGGTCTTTGGACTTTTTAGTGCCTGCTCCAAATTACCCAGTAAACCACATTTCTAGGCATTGTTACTTATTTGTGCCTCCTCCAAATTTGCTAGTGAACCACCAAAATAAGTCTTGGCACTTTTCAGTGCTTTCTCAAAATTACCCAGTTAACCACATTTCTAGGTATTGCTATTTCTTAGTGCCTTGTCACGCTGTACAAAGGCTAATAAGACATAGTACAGCGTAATCCCTACTAGGTGGCAGCAGAGTAGTGAAGGAGAGACAAAGAAACACTGTAACGAAAATGCAACTGAAGTACAGCAAACTAACTTCAGCAGGCAGTAAACAGACGAACGACCAGGGGGCAAAAGAGTAGTCAAACAGTCAGAGTCTAGTCAGGAAAGTCGAGTCACTGCAAAGGGAGGATCAATATCAAAGTCAGAAAACTGAACCAAGTCGGAAGCCAGAAGATCAGGTATGTAGAGGGAACACAAACAACAGACAGGAGAGGTCAATCAGGGACTAGGACAGGCAGACGAATGGGGGAGGTTCAAAGTCAGGACACAGTAGCAGGGAGGCAGAACAGATTGGAAACACTCACCAGAACCAGTATACACGCTGTAAGGCAGAAATATCACTGGCACTGAGCCATAGGTAGAGAGGCAATATATAGAGTCCTGGGATCCAGAACGAGGCAAGGGAAGTTAACCGCTGACATGACCAGGCCAGAGATTGGTGTAACCAGCAGCAGGGAAAAGCCGGCCTGGATCATGACAGCCTGCTCTAAATTACTAAATGAACCTCATTTCTAGGAATTGATTCTTACTAGTGCGTTCTCCAATTTGCCAGTTAACCACATTTCTAGGTATTGTTACCTATTAGTGTCTGCTCTAAATTTGCCAGTGAACTAGTTAAATAGGTCTTGGCACTTTTTAGTGGCTGCTCCAAATTATCCGGTGAATCACATTTCTAGTTATTGTTACTTATTAGTGCCTGCTCTATCTTTGCTATTGAATTAGCTAAATAGGTTTTGGCACTTTTAAGTGCCTGCTCCAAATTAACCAGTGAACTACATTTCTAGGTACTGCTACTTTTTAGTGCCTGCTTCAAGTTACCCAGTGAACCACATTTCTTTGTAGTCCTACGTATTAGAACATGCACCGAATTACCAAGTGAACCACATTTCCAGATAGTGGTACTTTTCAGTGCCTTCAAAAATTGCCATCTCAGGCAAGAAATAAAAAATGTATCTTTTGTGTCAGGTGTCTGACAGGTGTGGGTGTGGGGTTGCGAAACATCTGTTTCAAAGGGGAAGGGTACATCAACCATGAGTGGTAAATCATGATGAGGTTGTGGTTGAAGGGTGAATAGGCGGGGTGTTCAAAGGTGTATGTGTGGGATGTTCTAATGTTAGTCAAAACTCAAGTGAGCAAACACCGGCTCATCGTATCCCAAGAGAAATGAGAAGAACTTCCGTTACTGGACAATCTACTCCACTAGAATTCTTTGGCAGCCACACATCGCTTCAACTTTGAAATGAGGGTGATATACAGCAGATGATAGAGTGGATGGCAAGCATTGCAGCAAGTGGCCTCTCCTCCTCTTCCTGCACCTCAACATCACACACAGTTCATTCCTCAGAGGTGACTCTGCCGCTCACACATTCTATCCAATGGGCATCAGAGTTCTGCTCCAAAGAATCCCAGACTTAAGATGGGGAAAGCATCTGCACTGATGCCTAAAATCTTTGTCAGCTGGATCCTGGACTTCATAAAGTAGGGTCTGAGCAGGATCCAGACCCTTGTCAACCCACATTAACCCCCAAGCGTGAAGGTGATGATAATGTGACTCAGATACCTGAGGCGCAAGCGTAATGTTCTGTAATGTCAGGTCAGGAAGACTAGGAGTGGGACAACATAGGGCATGACAATAAAGTTGTAAATGCCACCAATCCCACTTTGTGTAAACTCAGAGGCATGCAGCTGAGTAGCTCAGCAGATGAGGAGGAAGACAAGGATGTTAAGTTGGTTATTCCTGCACAAACATGTAGTGATGCAACCATGACAAGGATTGCATCATCAGCCACAACTCTGGCTGTGGCCAACAGCGGTTGCAGGTCTGCAGTTTGCAGGAAGGGTTGCCTAGCCTGGACCTTTTATGAGAGCAGAAAGGATGACCTAACTTTTGTTATTTGTTAACCTTGTAAACAATGCCTCAGTAGAGGAAAAATTTCAAATAATTTGACTACTAAATGCATGATCCGGCACATGCACATCCAACATGTATTACTCTGCGAATCATACTGCTCTAAATCACGGACTAATGGGCCTACCCAGTCACTGGCCGCTAAATTGATCATGTCTTCTGCTTCTTCCTTCTCCTGTGTCACTGCCAAAACTATTGTCACACAGTTCTCTGACCATAGAACCTCTACTTGTTTATCCATTACAGTGGGGGGGAGTGAGAGCCCATCAGCTATTACGGACGTGACCATACCTGATATTTTTGACCCATGGAGAACCAAACACACAACATGTTTCTCAGTCCACCATTACCTCTTCTCCTACACCTCCCTTGCAATCCACTGGTCGGTCATGTAGGTCCTTCTCCACCCTCTCTCAGCACAGCAGCCAGCCCCCAGTCCCACAATTTAGGTTATCTAAAAGATAATTTCCTCACACACATGTCAAAGTGAAGTGCTTGAACTTCATCATATCTAAACAGTTAGCCACAGAAATGCTGCCTTTCCACCTACTGAATGCTGACAGTTTCTGAAACTTGATGGGCATTGCAGTTCCCCAGTACCAGTTGCCAAGTTGCCATTAATTCTCTAATAAAGCTATGCCTGCACTACACCATCATGTCATGGACAACGTTACTTTTTACTTGAAAAACTCTTGTCTCCTAGGGTGCATTTCACCACTGACACCTGGACGAGCAAGCAAGGCCAGGGTTGTTACATCTCGCTGACAGGACACTGGGTTACTCTGGTGGCTGCAGGGATATGTGTACAAGAGGCTGCTTTTCAAGTCTTAAAATCTCCAAGGCTTGTGGGACAAACCTCTGGATTTACCTCTTCCTGCACTGCTTCTGTTCCCTCCACCTCCTCTACGGTCTCCACCTGTGACCTCAACCTTTCCCTTAATGTAACACAAGTTTCAACAGTGCAGAGAGAATCCCCCCACCTTCAAAAAGCTCAGCCAGGGCTGAATGCAATTAGGCAGTGTTGAAATTGATATGCATTTTAGAACACAGTCACACAGCTGCAAAGTTGTAGACTGCTACCCAGGCCTAGTTTGATCAATGGCTTTCTTTATTGAACCTAGAGCAAGGGAAGGCCATGTGTGCTAGTGGTGCAATCCTGGTGGCTGTTCTACACCTGGGCGACATCATACATGTGCCTTGCATGGTTCACATCCTCAACCTGATTGTACAGCAATTTCTAGTCCACTTTCCCAGCCTGGATGCACTGCTGCAGAAGACACTCTCGCTGTGTGCTCACTTCCACTGTTCGCATCCTGCAGCTAATCAACTTTCAACTCTACAAAGGTCTTTAAGGATATTGGTTAACCAGTTGATATGCTATGTGCCACTATGGTGGAATTCCACTCTGCACATGTTGCAGTTACTGTGGCAGCAGCAGCCAACCCTGGTGCACCATTCCATGATGCATAACCTGGGACACTGCAGTCCGGATGTGGGTCAAATCACAATTGTGGAGTGGGCACAGATCAAGGACCTCTGCACCCTCCTGCATAGTTTAGAAGTCGCTTCAAAGATGGTTAGCTGAGGATGCCGTCATCATCATCACTATTCCGGTGACCTACATGTTGGACCACACTTTGAACTGTCTGTGGGAGGAGGTGGTGGTCCCAGAGGATGAGAATAAAGCAGAGGAGCATGGGGAAGGGATACCATTTCCTGTAAGGACCGGACAGTTTTCGCACAGGCGGGTGTCACAGAGGTGTAGAGTCCATCGATTGAGGTGGGCTCATGGAAACAGACAAGCAGGTAGTCAAGGTGCAGGAACCGAGGAACAAATGGAGAAGGAAAAGGATATGGGCACAACAAACTCAGGGGATAAAGTAGATATTGATCTCTATTGTCCGTGGTTGGTGGCAGGGGATGGAGGAGGCAAGCTTGAGTGTTATCCCGCCACCAACACAACATGGACTTGGGGCTCATGGAAGCATCCAACACATAAGCACCCTCTTGCTGCACTATAAATCTCTTATTGGTAGGATTAGAAATAATGCTGACTACTGGGTCTTTATTCTGTTTAATCCATGGTACGAGAGTAAATTTAGCAAGATGCTTCCCCCCTGGAAAGGGACACGCGGATGCTTAAGTATTGAAAGAAGCTAGTGGACCATCTTAACAGTAGTTTTTCACAAAACATCAGTGAGCCAGTGAGTGTGCATTGCAATTCTAGAATTCTAACAATGGGAACATTGCATCGTCAATGCAGAAAACTGAGCAGCAGCAGTTCGTGGCAGAAGCAATTTTTGTGAAGTTTGGCACTCATTTTTTAGATTATCGAATGCACCAGCAGAACAGAGGAGAAGTCTGACACATAGTTAACAACTGGAACTCAAAATTGGTGCCAAAAAGTGGGATTGGACACTTTTGCATTTTGGTTTTCAAAAAAGGAAGAGGGGCCTGAGCTTGCAAGTCATGCCTTGGAAGTTGTGGACTTCCCGGCAGCCAGCGTTCTCTCAGAACGTGTCTTCAGCACTGCTGGCGGTGTATTGATGGATAAGCGCATTCGGCTGTCCCATAAAAGTGTAGACTGCCTAAGTTTCATAAAAATGAACAAGTCGCAGATGTCGAATGACTTTGCCACTCCAGTCCCAGGCTGTGAAGATTAGGCGATGGTGCCAGGGGTCAGGGAGCAGCAGCTCTATGCCTGTCTATCATATTGCTTTCTCTGGTGAAGGCAGAAATGCTGGTTCAGGCCTTGCTGCAGGGCCAGTCCCAGGAACCTATGTTGCTGCATTTGACTATTTGTAGTCTGTGCAAATTGTTGCCACTTTTCCTGTTTTCTGACCTTAATTTTTGGATACGTGGAGACTCCAAGTATAGTCTCAAAATTGTTTATTTTCTGTACTGGCAAGGGAGTGGGAGCAAGAGGCCTAATCCTGGCACTCATGCACCTCTTGAGTTTTAAAATGGAAATGCCAGGTCACATCCTGTGTGGAAGTCAACACAATCAGGCAGTACTGAAATTAATATGCATCGGAGAACTCAATCACACAGCTGCAGAGTTGTAGACCACTATCCAGGTTGAGATAGATCAATGGCTGCCTCCACTGATCCCAGAGCCAGGGAAGGACATGTGCGATAATGGTGCAAACCTGGTGGCGGCACTATGCCTGGGTGACTTCACACATATGCCATGCATGACTCACGTCCTCAACCTGGTTGTACAGAAATGTATTGGCCACTATTACGTACGCTATGTGCTGTTGCAGAAGGCAAAATGCCAGGTCACATCCTGTGTGTTTCATGGACCACACCTCCCTACTGTGCAAAGACACAATGGGGAAATAGGGGGGCAATTGATGCCACTGTTCTGCTGTCTGTCTGAAATGTTTTTAAATATCAAGACTCTAAGATGGGTTTCCAAGTTCTGTCTTTTCTGTACTGGTATTGGTGTGGGAGCAGGAGGCTAAATCCTGTCCCTCATCTACATTTTGATTTTTAAAATGGAAATGCCAGGCCACATCCTGTGTGTTGCACGGACTGTACCTCACTGCTGTACAAAAGCACTATGGGGAAATGGGGGGGCATTGATGCCACTTCCCAGTTGTCTGCCTGAAATGTTTTTTAATAACAAGACTCCAAGATGGGTCTCCAAGTTGTGTCTTGTCTGTTTTTTCAACAGTGTAAGACCTTTTAATTTTTAAAATGGAAATGCCAGGCCACATGCTATGTGTTGCACGGAGCATACCTTACTGCTGTGCAGACACTATTGGGAAATGGGTGGGAGAGGACAATTGATTCCACTGTCCTGATTTCTGCCTGAAATGTGTTTAAATATCAAGACTCCAAGATGGGTCTCCAAGTTTTGTCTTACTGGCAGGGATGTGGGAGTACCTTCCCTAAACCTGTGTCTCATGCACCTCAATATTCCTTATGTCAATAGTTTAGGAAGCTAATCAATATGCCAAAACAATTGGGCTGCACTGTAAAACTTATTTTTGCTGTTTTGATAGTTTTTCGACCCCCCCTAAAAATTTTTTTCCCTGCATTAGGTTTGGCCTCCCAGTGAATCCAATGGTGTTTGAAAAGGTTTGACAAATGGTTCGGCGAACGGTTTGGTGAACATATGGTTTGTTTACCAAGGTTCAGCAAGCTTAACTTTGAAAGGTTCGTTCATCTTTACTAGTAATGAGGAGAGCCCACTTTATTTATAGGGTGCAGGTTTCCGGACACATGAGCTGGGCATAATGTACTGGTACTACAATTTACTGGTCATAAGAAGGGCTTTTTGCAATTTTTAATTCTGAAACATTCATTTTGTTTTACTCCACGGATTATTTTCAGAGACTAAATCGTTATGACATCCAAAATTTGGTCACTTAAGGGGGTTACTGTTGACACTTAGGGGTACTTTGCACACTGCGACATCGCTAGCCGATTGTAGCGATGCTGAGCGCGATAGTCCCCACCCGCGTCGCAAATGCAATCTCTTGTGATAGCTGCCGTAGCGAACATTATTATTAGCAAACTATTCTTGGAAAAATCTATGCTCCAAAAATCAAGTGGCACTCCTTTTCTCCTGAGCTCTGCAGTTTGACAAAAAGATCTGTACTGTTACTTGTTGGGATATTGCCATGTTCAGTAAAAATTGAGTAACATATTATGGCCTTTTGAACCTATTCCCCTTGTAAAAAATGGAAATCTGAGGTTAATACAACATTTTAGTGGTAAAAATGTACTTATGCTTTCTTCACTGCCGAAGAGTATAATATTTTGTGACACCTGTGGTATCAATATGCTCATTACAACCAAGGATAAATTAATTGAAGGGTGCTGTTTGTAAAATGGGGTCATCATCAGTGGGGGATTTCTGCTGTTCATGCACCTCTGAGGCTCTGCCAATCTGACATGATGACACCCGCAAACCATTAAAACTAATTCTGAACTTAAATATGTATTGTCATACTGAGGAGCAATTGCATGCTAATTCTTATTGTGCATTATCTCCTGTTACCTTTGTGAACATGAAAAATTTGATGTTAAAGCAACATTTTTATGGTTTAAAATGTATTTCTTTTATTTTTACAGCTGTATGCTATAATATTCTGTGAACTACCTGGTAGTTCAAGGTGCTCAATAAACATCTAGATAAATCCCTTGACGGGTCTAGTTCCAAAATAAGGTCACTTGTGGGAGAGGTCCACTGTTAAGGCACATAAGGGGCTCTGCAAATGCGACATGGCATCAGCTAACAATTCCAGTCAATTTTGCGTTTCTAAAATCAAATGTCGCTGCTGCCTTCCAAGCACTGCAGTACACCCAATCAGTAGATTTCCACCACATATGAGCTATTGGTGTACTCAGGACAAATTGAAGAACAAACTACAAAGTGTGATTTCTCCTGTTGCCACTGTGAAAATGAAAGAATTGAGGTTAAAGCAACATTTTTGTGGTAAAAATGCACTTAGCCATTTTCAAAGCTCAACACTATAAAATTCTGTAAAGAACTGGGGGTTCAAAATGCTCACCGAACATCTAGATAAATTGTGTGAGGGATCTAGTTTAAAAAATGGGGTCACTTGCAGGGGAGGTTCATTGTTTAGGCATGTCAGGGGCTTTCCTAACGCGACTTGGCATCTGCTAACAATTCCAGATACTTTTGTGTTCAAAAAGTCAAATGGAGCTCCTTTCCTTACAAACCCTGCGGTACGTCCAAACAATAATTTTCACAACACATGTGAGGTATCGTCTTAAGCCCGCTTTACACCTTACAATTAAGCATACGATATCGTATGCGATGTGACATGCCCCCATTGTATGTGCGGCATGTTCAATTTGTTGACCGTGTCGCACAAACGATTAATTGCCGTTACACGTACTTACCTACCATACGACCTTGATGTAGGCGGCGAACATTCACTTCCTAGAGTGGGAGGGACGTTCGGCGTCACAGCGACGTCACACAGCAGCCAGCCAATAGAAGCGGAGGGGCGGAGATGAGCGGTATGTAAACATCCCACCCACCTCCTTCCTTTCGCATAGCCGTCGGGAGCCGTGGGACGCAGGTAAGCTGCAGTTCATCGTTCCCGGGGTGTCACACACTGCGATGTGTGCTGCCTCGGGAACATTGAACAACCCGACGTTCAATTTTTAGGTTTTGAACGACGTGTATGCGTTTATTCGTTCAATCGCAATCACACGTAGATTCACATACTACAATATCACTAACGATACCGGATTTGCATCACTTATGACGTGACCCCGCCGACACATCGTTAGATATATTGTAGCGTGTAAAGCCCGCTTTACTCAGGAGACATTGTACAATAAATTGTAAGGTTCTTTTTATCTTGTTACACTTGTGAAAATGAAATATTTTGGTTTAAGGAAAAAATGTATTAAAAATGTATTTTATTATGTTCACGGTTCAAAATGATAAAATTCTGTGAAGCACCTGGGGGTTCAAGGTGCTCAACAAAAATCTAGATAAATTCATTGATGAATTTAGTTTCCAAAATGGGGCCATTTGTGGAGAAAGTCCACTGTTTGGACAAATCCGGTGATCCCCAAATGCAACATTGCGTCCGCTAATGATTACAGCCAATCTTGAGTTCACAAAGTCGAATAGAGCTCCTTCGCTTCTGAGCTCTATCATGCGCCAAAACAGTAGATTTTCACTAGATATGAGGTATCGACGTACTCAGTAAAAATTGCACAACAACTAGAATTGTGAATTTTGTTTTGTTACCTTTGTGAAAATACTAAATTTGGGGCAAAAGTAACAATTTGTGGCAAAAAGTAAAATTTTCATATTTTATTCCAGATTACTTTAGTTCCTATGAAACACCTAGAGTTATTAAACTTCATGGATGTGGTCTTTAGAAGTATAAGGTCATATGCACACTAGAAATTGACTTTTTCTTAAGGAAAATCCGGACCCTCTGAAAGAATCCGTCACCTGCGGTAAAAAAACGCACCAAAACCGCAAAAAAATCCGCATGCGGTTTTGCCGTGATTTGGTGCTGTTTTGATGCGGATTTGCCACGTTTTTTTCCGCAGGTTGGTCGCTGCGGATTTTTACCATGACATGCACATTAACTCCACAATTTCACTTTGGTTCCCCACCTTGATAAAGCTATAGAATCCTCGCGAAACGCGCGTCGGATGGAGACCTTTGGCAATCTATAGGGATACCTTTCCATTCTACTTGGGACTGCGTCACTTTGCTGGCCTCATTGAGATTTTTGCTGCACCGGCATTGCACTTAAGCACTTAAGGTAAGAGAGTTTATCCTTTTACCCTGCACTTTCTGGATGTACCATTATCCGGTGCTATCCGTATTGGATTGGTACTAACATTTACTTCTCTATGGTGCCTTCAGCATAATCACCATGATTTCCTACCAATACATGGTGGGGAATCATGGTTTGATTTTTGTACTATACTTTTAATGCAGTCCCTATAGAATTATTCACATCGTCCATATTAGACCCCTTTACCTGCTAGCCCTGATTTAATATAGACTACTATATTCAGTATTTCGGACATAATTGGGTGGGCTATTATGAATTTCACTGGGTCCTATGTGTACGCATCCCTAAGATTTCTGGTAGTGTACCACTTTTAACTATTTTTCTTGTTGTGTATTCAATAAAAATTATTTAGAATTGCACTTTACTCTCGTCCTCCAGTGTATTATTATTACTATGAGTAGTGCTAGCACCCTCCCTGCCTTATTTTGGTAGGCCTGGTGCTCACAATTAATGGCTCTTTTTGTGAGATATGTGTTGTGACATTAATTCCACAGCGGAAATTCCGCAGGTAAATCCGCAGGTATAAAAAAACGCAGTGTGTGCACAGCATTTTTTTTATACCCATAGGTTTTGCTGGGGAATAACTGCAGAAATGTTAGAAACATTTTCTGCAGCAAATCCGCAGCAAGTCCGCGATAAAATCCACAGTAAATCCGCAGCATGCGCACATAGCCAAAGAGGTGCAGTTTTTAAAATGGTGTCATATTTTTGTATTTTCTGCACATAGGCCACTGAAAGTCACTTCAAATGTGATGTGGTCCCTAAAAAAAATAGTTTTGTAAATTTTGTTGGAAAAATTACAAATTGCTGGTATACTTTGAACCCTTCTAACTTCCTAACAAAAAATATATATATTTCAAAAATTGTCCTAAAAGTAGACATGTGGGAAATGTTTGATAACTTTTTGTGTGCCATAACTCTTCGGTTTAAGGGCATAAAAATTTGAAGTTTGAAAAGTGCAAAATTGGAAAATTGTAAATATTTTTGCCAAATTTCAGATATTTTCACAAGTGAATGCAAAAAATATCATGTTAAATTTACCACTATCATGAAGTGCATTATAGTTTCATAGTGTTAAGGTTGAAGGTAGACTTAAGTCCATCGAGTTCAACCCCTGATCTTATCTATGTCACAAAAAAAAAACAGAATCACTGGGATTCTGGAGCCATTTTCATCCAGAAAAGTAGGACATTTTTTCTCAGCAGTTGTCCGTCTGCTGTCTGTCTGCTGTCTTGAGTGCTGTTCGTATGTAATCTGTTTTTTTCTCAGCAACTATTTATCATTTACAGTCATTTACAGTACCATTTACAGTGTTCTATGCTACAGGTTTGTAAAGGCCCAGTCAAACACAACGACTTACCAGTGATCCCGACAACAATATGTCCTGATAAGGATCGCTGGTAAGTTGCTGGGAGGTTGCTGGTGAGATGTCACACAGTGAAGCCTTACCAACGACACAGTAATGATACAGGTTGCAGTAGCAACCTGTATAACGATCTCGGCGGTCATTGGGACCCTGTCACACAGTGTCAAACACGATGATGTGTCCTGCCCAGCAGGGCATCGCCTTTGAAGAAAATGATCCGGAACATTCTGCAATGACTAGCGATCTCACAGCAGGGGCCTGATCGCTGGTAGGTGTCACACATAACGAGATTGCTGGCGAGATTGTTGCTGCGTCACAGAAACTGTCACTAAGCAACAATCTTGTTAATGATCTCGTTGTGTGTGACGGGGCCTTAATGTATCTATAAAATTCAGATATCACTAGGATGACCCGTGTGGCTTCCCTTTTCTCTCGTACCTATAGACTTGTATTGACGAGTTTCGCATGATTTTAGAATCCATTTGCAGTATGCTGTGACTTTTTCTCATCCAGAATTTGGAAGAGAAAAAAACTGATCTGCACTAACTCATTGACTAACATTGGTCCGAGTTCAATACGACATTTTCTCACATTGCACTCATTAGATTCATATGTTTGTGTGAGTGAGGCCATAATGTGACACTAGTCAGAATTAAAAAAATTGTCTTGGTCATGAATGTAAAAACAGGCTGTCGCATGAAGGGGTTAAAGGTACATTTTTCTTTATTTACAGAACTGAAAAAAACATTGCTGTAGGTGACAGACATTTATGCATAATTAAAGGGGTGGTTCACCCATTTTTTTATTCTTTCTATCAGTGTAACTTACCATTTCAGTTCTCTTCTTAATTGCCCTCTATTTTCAGTTCTGGAACTGAGCGGCACTATCCTCCTCGCTAAGTGCCGGTCACATGATCCCCGGGTGCTGTGGTCTCTGGTATCTGCTGATGTCACATCAACTTCTGGGCTCTGAAAGTTGACGTTATATCAGCAGCTGCAGATGCCTCTGAAACTTAGTGACTGGGCTGTGGGTGGTGATCACCGCATGTCACAGCCCAGTATGAGGACAAGGAAAGGAAAGTTTACTTACCATCCTGCAGCTGTGTGCCCCCCAGCAGCAGGAGCGAGAGGAGGAGGAGTCATGTCGGGTGAGTATGTTATCGCATGGCTGTGGGGGTGGGAGGATGAGCAGAGCGCAGAATGCCACTGCAGAAGATCATAGGAGTTGGAGGAACTGAACCTAGGAAGTCAGGAGAGATTAACCCCATCAGAGCTGGAGCCAGCAATGAGGATGTGCTGCTAGAGCACGATAAAAGGTAATATTGCTGAAATAACATAATAGGTGTGTGGAGAGGCACATAATAGCAAGACTTAGGAGAAAAAAAAATCTGTTTTGGTAACTGGACAACTTCTTTGAATTTTGGTATTGCAACTTGCCCAAAATACAAATTAAACTTTTCAGTTATCATACTTCATATAATACTCATACATATACAATTATACTAAAAAAAACTAGGCTAAGCTATAAAATCAATTGTTTACTATTGTAGTTTAACACTATTCTAATAAACAGTGAACAATTAGTAATTTATCTGATGGTATGTACCTATAATTTAGATTGCAAAGCATTCCCCTTTAAGAATACATTTGCTAAGCTTAATAGGAAAATCAGCCTTTGTTCTTAATGAACTCCAGCCACCTACTTGCTGTAAACTGCATTTTTTTTTGTTTCATATAAACTCAGTAATTAAGACCAATTGTGAAACTAGCTACTCTCTTCAGAACAAAATCTGGAGGTATAAGACACTACATTAATCAATACGAAACAGACAAATTCTCAAGGGTAAAACCTACTTAGAATGAATCAGCCAACAGCCTTGAAAGAGCTGTCTGGCCTTAAAACCTCACAAAAGACTTGATGCACCAGAATAACAAATTACAGCAGTACATTCTAAGGCTCCACTTTAATCAGAAGTCTTATAACCCTGGGCATTCTATCTAGAGCCTTTGTTCCCATTAAATCTTGGTCACAATCAATGATACTTAATATCCATTTGAAACACCATGTCAAATAACCCAATACTTGTTGAACAGTAAGACATGCCATTTAGATTTTTGTTTCCCATATATTCGTTCTCTATATGGAGCGAATGGGAGATGCTTAAATGCTGCTGGTTGATTTTTAAATTGCGGAAAATATTGTATATAAATATTATATCTAAATATTTATACCTATACAGTATATTTTTAAAAAGAAAATAGCAAAAATGTACCAAAAGTAGGAAATATAACACAGTGAAAATTATTACATTAAAAATATATAATCAGTAGATTACATATTTTTGACATTAGGTTATTTTGTTTAATCAGATCAGGACTGGGGCTATTTTACACATCTTTGGGCTTATTCGCTCATGCAGTTTACAGTGCTATAAAATTTTCATTGGGATACATGGGGCTTGATTGATAAACAATTTTCATACTTTCCCTGCCCCCCAAAATTAGGCAATATTGGTAGGAGGGAGAGGGTATTGAATATAAAAAAGGGTTTTTAAAACTCATTTTGACAATAAAGAACCACTAGAATAAAGTTAAAATTGTTCTTCCTTTTCTATAACAATTAAATTTATATATCAAAACATTGCACTAGTAGCAACAATTAGGACTAGCAGTGGCATTTTTTTATTTTACCTAGTATTTATTTATTTTCCATTCTATTCAAGTATTGTACCCCTCATAAGTAGTGATGGGCAAATCCCTCGATGGTCGTGTTTGGGAGACTCGCCCGAATGTTTTGTAAAGTTCTAGTTCGGGTTCTGAGATAACACGAACCACGAACTTCTTGCATCCGAACACCGAACCTAGACTTTACAGTTATTGGATGGGGGGGCTGTAAAAAAAAGAATATTGTTAATAATAAACATTGTCATTATACTTACAGGTCCTGCGACGCGTCCTGCAGACTCTGTATCCCTGCGCTTCTGCTTATGAGTCTGATCATCGCTGTGCCCTCCCGGTAACCACCGCTGACGATAGGACGCTCTGTGATGTCATAGCCATGTAACCAGTGTGAATGTTGTATTATCTCATTGGCTACAGACTGCTCACATGACTATGACATCATACAAGGTCCTGTACTGTCAGTGGATAGGGATGGACGAGCATGCTCGCCGGTATTCGGTGCTTGCCCGAGCATCTCAGTACTCGGTATACTCAGTGAGTGCTGAGTACCGGCAAGATGCTCGGGCACATGCTCGGCTCTCACTCCCTGCATGTTGGCGCTCTTTACAGAGTTAGACCACATGCAGGGATTGGCGGCCACACACTTTAATGCCACAGCCAGTGAAGAGCAGCGCCGGGAATCAGGTGATCAGAGATCACCGTTGCTATAGTAACCCGCTTGTTAGGTTACTATGGCAACGGTGGCAGCGGTGATGCCTCCGCTTACCAACCAGCAGCCTCTGCTCACTCATTGAGTGATTAGACAGCACGGGGAGTAGCAGCGTTCTTCCTCCCCCCGTGCTTTCTGATATAGCAGAGCTAGATCGGTTGAAGAAGATGGAAGACAGAAGACCAGGATCGTGGAGGGGTGAGATAGAGTAATAAAGATGGAGTCCCTAAGTGTGTATGTGTATTTATTTCTAATAAAATGTTTTTTCTCTGTGTGGTGTCTTTTTTTTTAACCTTTCATTGGAGATTCTTAATGGCCGGGTCAAGCTTGGCCTGACATTAAGAATCACGGGCTTAATACCAGCTGGTAAAACAAAACTGGTATTATCCCCTTATTACCCAGCGTGCAACCTGCCACCAGGGCCGCTGGAAGAGTTGGATACAGCGGCAGAAGATGGTGCTTCTATGAAAGTGACATTTTCTGGGGTGGCTGCGGACTGCAATGCGCAGTGGGGGGGACCCAGAACCTTGGGCCAACCTGCACTCTGGATTCCAATCCCCAGCTACCTAGTTGTACCTGGCTGGACACAAAAATTGGGCGAAGACTACGTCATTTTTTTTTTTAATTAGTTCATGAAATTCATGAAATAATTAAAAAAAGGGCTTCCCTATATTTTTGGTTGCCAGCCGGGTACAAATAGGCAGCTGGGGGTTGAGGCAAAGCATCCACTATAGAAGGCAAATAATTTTCAATTAATCTACAAATCGAATTATATAGCCCTCCAATGCCAGAGACAATTAGACATCCAGGCGGATCAATTAGACTTTTGTGTACTTTATGAGGTAAATAGAAAGAAAGTGTGAAAGGATATTTAAAAATAAGGTAAAGCTATGAAGTAACACCGATTGTGAATCAATTTCTTCTGCTATTTTACAAATAGTACAAGGTAGAAATTATAGGCAATTAGCAAGACACCCTCTATAAAGGAGTGACATTGCAGTTGGTGACTACAAATCATTTCTTAATCCTCATCCTTTTAGGCTGTTGATTTTGGTCACTTTTGCATTGTTGTTCATTGCTTGCACCCCTGAAGGTAGCATGAGGTGGTTTCTACAATCCAAAAAAGTTGCTCAGATGGTGCAGGTTATCCAGGATGGCCCATCAGTGCAAGCTGTTGCAAGAGGGTTAGCTGTGTCTGTCAGCACAGTATCCACAGCATGGAGCAGATACCAGACAACAGGCCAGTACACCAGGTAGATGTTGAGGGAGTCATAGGAGGAGAACAACCAAACAGAAGTCCTGCTACCCTCTCCTTTGTGTAAAGGGGAACAGGGAGAGCCTTGTCAGAGCAATGCAAAATGACCTCCAACTAGCCACTAATATCCATGTCTCTGCTCAAACTATCAGAAACAGACTCCATGAGGGTGGTATGAGCACCTCATCCAGAAGTGGCTGCTATGGTTACAGCCCAACACCATGCAGGGTGATTTGCATATGCCAGAGAACACAAAATTGGCTGTTTCGACATTGGAGCCCTGTGCTCTTCATAGTCTCACACAGCCCTCCATGTGCTAGGCAGAGGTACCCTGACTGCTAATAGGTACGATAAGATCCTCAGACACATTGTGAGACAATATGCAGGTGCAGTGGGCCATGGGTTCCTTCTGATGCATGACAATGCTAATGCCATCCATTTGCTGTACAGGGTATACAGACTTCGGGTTCAGCTTTAGAGATTTTTCCATTGTATGTGTGGCCAAAGCATTCAATTTTATACAGTCGGATGAACCTTTGAAATAAATTCCTGAAAGTAATTTTCAGAGGGTATTTTGTTTACACTTCATCTGACTAGGAGACATATATTTATTATTGCTGGCCACCATGTGATTTCAATCAGAGAAAAAGCTGTCTCCTTTCCTCATGTCATTGTATTGTTGTGCATTTTTATCTTGTTTTTATACATATTTTCTTAATAAAGATATTTTCTATGTAAAAGCATTGTAGTTCTTTGTAGGTTGTACCAATATGTCAACGACAACATCACCCACTCCTTTAAAAACTCTGTGTCTGACAGGGTGCAGTTGCCCACTGACACCTAGACAAGCAAGCATGGCCAGGGCATTACATTTCACTGACTAGACACTGCGTGATTCTGGTGGCTGCGGTGGCAGGTGAGCAAAGAGTTGCTCCACAGCTCTTGAAATCCCTAAAGCTTGTGGGACAAACCTCTGAATTTACCTCTTCCTCCACTGATTCTGCATCCTCCACTCCCTCTAGGGCTTCCACCTGTGCCCTCAACCTCTCCCTTAATGTAACAAGCATTCCAACAGTGCAGTGAGAATCCCCCCACTTCCATACAGTGCAGCAAAGGCTCACCACAATCAGGCAGTGTAGAAATTTAAATGCATTGAAGAACACAGTCTCACAGCTGAACAGTTGTCGACAGCTATCCAGGCCAAGTTTGAGCAATGGCTGTCCCCACTGAACCTGGAGCCAGGAAAGGCCGTATGCAACAACGTTGGAAACCTGCTGGCGGCCCTACTGGGCAACCACACACACATGCCTTAGATGGCCCATATTCCCATCCTGGTTGTCCAGCAATTTCTAGGCTATTATCCTGGCCTGGATGCGCTGCTGCAGAAGGCATGATCACTCTATGCTAACTTCCGCTGTTCACACAATGTGGCTAATCGACTTGTACAGTGATCTTTTGGCCCATAGATTAACCGGTTGATATGCAATGTGCCAACAAGGTGGAATTCTTCTCTGCAGATGTTGTGATGACTTTGGTAGCAGCGATGAGTCCTGTTGCAGCATGTCAGGATGCATAGCCTGGGCCAATGCAATCCGGGTAATCCTACTTGCGGAGTGGGCACAGATGACTGAGGCCTTCAGCCGACCCTCTATTAGCATGGTAGCCCACTGTCACCATGAGATTCCATCATATGGTAGAATGTATGATCCAGAGCAGCATTTTGGAGTCAAGCTGTTAAAGGCATATGCAACACAACCAGCAAATTCTAAACATGCTCCAACCTCAGCTTCTGAATCTACTCCATACACCCGCACTCTCTAAATTAAATGGATGCATTAAAATATGACTTTCATTATTTTTTATAATTGATAGTGTATATGTAAAACACATGCAACATGGATAAAAAGAAACATATATATATGGCATACCAAACACAATACAAATGAAAAATTTTCTATTTTTTCATTTCTGTATGAAAAACTTGTGATTTTCATATACTTGTCTAAACCCAGTCTAGGTCACTTACACACTGTATTTTTGATAAATATTTCATTAGTATTTGTAAGCCAAAACCAGGTCTGTCTACAAAACACAGAACTGGTGTGAATCTTTTATTTATGATATATCTCTGTCTGGAGATTTCACTCCTTATTTAGGCAGCCATTGCTAATGGAAAATACTGACCAAGTACTGATATGTAACAAAATCCAAAATCTAAAATATAATTTTTTTTTACTGATGTAAAATCAGTCTTATACTTTAGGAAATGGCTAAAATTAAGAGCCAATTTATTAGTTACTTATATTACATAACCATATACAGGAGTCCTCTTGACTGCATGTATGACTATGACAAAATACTGTTTGTTTAGACATAATAACGTATGAATTTGAAATATTTCACTACTCAAAACAAAAGATCTATAAAATTTAAGGGAAACTTTTTTCAAATGTTTGTAAAATAATAATAATAATTATTATAATAATATCTAATATATAAAAAAGGAAAAACAATGCCAACAAATTATATAACCATAACAAAACTTCCTGGACCTCAATGCAAAATTTATAATATGCCATCACCTCTGAGAGTCAGAACGATGCCAGAACGAGGCTCTCATAGACTTGTTTTGAGTAGTTACCTCCTGCGCACTCCATGAAACACTGGAGCTGACTGTAGGTCACAAATCACCAGTGACTGACTGGAGCAGCAGCAATAGAAGATGAAGACACCAGAGAGTGAGTATAAGACAGGGGCAGGGGACATAAGGGGGCTTTACACGCTGCGACATCGCTAACGATATATCGTCGAGGTCACGGTGTTTGTGACGCACATCCGAGCGTCGTTAGCGATATCGCAGCGTGTGACAGGCGGGAGCGATCTAAAACGATCGCAAAAAAGACAAAAATTGTTTGTTTTGGAGAGGTCGTTTAATAACAAAAATTCGTTGTCAGGTAAGTTGCGATGTTGTTCCTCACTCCTGCGGCATCACACATCGCTATGTGTGACACCGCAGGAGCGACAAACATCTCCTTATCTCCATCACGCCGGCAATGAGGAAGGAAGGAGGTGGGCGGGATGTTACGTCCCGCTCATCTCCGCCCCTCCGCTTCTATTGGTCAGCCGCTTAGTGACGCCGCAGTGACATCGCTATGATGCCGAACGCACCTCCCCTTTGAAGGAGGGATTGTTCGTTGGTCACAGCAACGTCGCTCACAAGGTATGTGCGTGTGACGCTGCCGTAGCGATAATGTTTGCTACAGCAGCGATCACCACATATCGCACGTACGACGGGGGCGGGTGCTATCGCTCGCGACATCGCTAGTTATAGCAATAAAAGAAAATACACTTGGTGGTGATTTTACAATTTTCTAGTGAATAATGGTTGCTGAGTGCAATGAGCTAAATTAATATTTGCCAAATAAACCTTTTCAAGACTGTAATTAGGGATGTCCCTTCTGTTATCACTATATATAAAATATATTCTTAAACTGTGTAACTGTACTTAAACATGTCCTGATGTGCAGTAACAGCTCAATACAGCTCACACATACAGCAAAACAGCTCAGTTCATGTGTTTCATTTTAGCATAAGAATTCTGTACTGTTGTCTATAAATGATTGATGAAATATTTGCTCAGACAGTGCAGCATTCCATTCTAACTTGCATCCTATTGTTATTTTTCACTGCCACTGACCTAGTTTATTTATCTCTTCTTATAGAATTATGCAGTATGCTGTAAGTGGATATTCTTTTGGGAACAAGCATCATTACCCACCCAATTTGCTTCAATTTTGTAACAGCATTTTATCAGACACGAATGTCCTTATAATCATATATAATATAAAGGTTATTACATAACCATAGCTAATTTTAAGAAATAAATGAAAAATATTAGTTACAGATATTTGAAACTGTAGATATACTGTATATTTTAAATAAGTCAAATATAATTAACTTTTATGTTATTATTAATAATAGCCTATATTTTGCAATTTATAGTTGGTGATGTGCCAGCATGCTTGTCACCACTCAATACTCAATGAAGTATTGGGGTACGTGGGCACACTTGTTTCTCAACTGAGTATTGCGGGCCATTGATTCCCATGCTCAAGACCCCATCTTGAATATTTCACGTTTTTTTTCACAGTAAGTCAATATTCGGAGATTGCCTGCCATACACGGTAATGTCATAGCCTTTTTGGCTACTGGCATTACTGTGACTGGCCGGTCGCATTGCGTCATCTGGCGCTTTAATAATAAATAATAATAAATAATAATATTATAAGATCTGGGGGCAAGATTCTTAGTGAACAAGTTCAAGGAGAGTTAATCTAGGAGGGAAAGCTAAAGTAGAGCAAGCATATAGGCAGGGTTTATTGCAAAACAGTCCTATAATTATACTTCTACTGAAACTTAAAACCAAAAGTCCTTTTCTGGGCTAATTGCTGTAGTTTCATGTAGCAAAACTGCTTTTATCTGAATTCACTGTAGAGATAGCAGCTGGACGAGGGATCATTTGGGATTAGATAAGGAATATAGGCAGTGTTTATTAAAAACAGTCCTTTTATACTGACAGTAATTGGCTAATTGCTGTCCTTTCTAGTAGAAAAATCGCTGTTACCTCCATTTGCTGTAGGGATAGCTGCTAAAGTAGGGATAGTTTGGGATTAGAGCAGGCATATAGGTTTATTGCAAAACAGTTCTTTTCTGATACTGTTGCAACCTAAAACCAAAAGTCCTTTTTTAAGTAAGGGCTAATTACTCTCCTTTCTTGTAGCAAAACCGATGCTACCTGCATTCACTGTAGGGGTATCTACTGGAGGGAGGATAGTTTGGATTTAGAGCAGGCATATAGGCAGGATTTATTGCAAAACAGTCCTTCTACACTTATACTACTGCTGCAACCTAAAACCAAAAGTTCTTTTTAGGACTAAATAATGTTGCTTCATGTAGTAAAACTGCTGCTACCTACATTCTTTGTAGAGATAGCAGCTGGAGGAGGGATCATTTGGGAATAGAGCAGGCATATAGGCAGTGTTTATTTAAAACAGTCCTTCTATACTTATATTGCTGCTGCAACCTAATGGTGCCTGCTGTGGGAGCAAAACCAATAGGTCTCATGGATGAGCATATCTTCCTGTTTCACTTTACAGGGGTGCACAGGACACCACTCTTGAAGCCAGAACAGTGCAAAAATGTGATGGGTTGGATGGCAGATAATGCTTCCAGTATTTTTTACAGCCTCATCCGACCTTTCACATGGACCAGTCTCACTAGCCAAGAGTCTAGACAACATTAACCTCACACTTATCTTCCTTTCTGGGACCATGGTGAGTCCCAATAGACAAGCAATCCAACATTCGGATAGTCCGAGGAGCAATTTACATTTACATTTAATTATTTTTTCTTCTCATTCTGCACACTTCAAAAGGGACATAAGGAGATTGTGTGCAGTTATGCCCAATATTTTAGTAGCCATGGTCACAGAAAGACAGTGGTGGGGAACAACGGTGGGGAATGGCAATTATTTGCTCAAGAAGTAGAAAATAATGAAACAGTTGTCAACAAGTGATGTTGTTAAGTCAACAAGTCAGGAGGACTAGAGTGTGTTAATGGAAGATGAGGAGGTGGATGCTGAAGTTACTGACCCAAACTGGGAAAGTGCCATGCAGAGTGAGGACAGCAGAGCAGAGGGGGAGGGAGATCCATAGCAACCCAGCAGTCAGGGAGAGGCAGTGGGGTGGCCAGAGGGACAAGAGGGTATACTGTTTACCATAGCACCCACACACAGCGAGTTCCCAGGCCAATGGTTAGGTGTTCCCCATTCTGTCACTTTTTTGAAAAAAGTGGTGATGCTAAAAAAATAGTCATTTGCAACCTGTGCCATAGCTAGATCAGCAGGGGCCTGACAGCTACCAGCCTGACCACCACCAGCATGCTAAGTGTTACGGGGGGCTGTCTGAAAGGACAGAAAGGAGTATCAGACAGTCAGGGTCCACCGTGCAAAGACTTTGCTGCAGACTATGGCAGAGTGCAATACCTCTGTTAACTCACAGAAGGATATAATAAGTAAGTAAAGCAATTCCTCCCTTACTTGGAGGGTGTGTGGAATGATCTCTGTTAATAATCACAGAGACAAAGGCAATGTGTGCGAAATGGCACCTACCTAGGTCCGCTCTTCTAGTGGTGCAAAAGAGACGAACAGCAGCGTAAGCCGCACAAAGCTCCTACCTGCGTTTGCTCCACTAGTGTGCGAGGACACGAACCACTAGATATGGCACCTGCCTAGGTCCGCTCCTCTAGTGGTGCAAAAGATACGGACAGCAGCATAAGCCGCACAAAGCTCCTACCTCTGTTCGCTCCCCTAGTGTGCGAGGATACGAATAACTGCCAGACGCAGTATAAGGAACGTTACCCTAGCGGCAACGTCCACCTACGAGTAGAATCACAAGGCCCAGCCAGACCATGTGCCTCAGGCACCTGCCTATGTCCGCTCCCCAAAGAGGTAAGGATACGGACAGCAGCCGAAGCTGTAAGGTATAAGAACGCTACCCTGCCGGTAGCGCTCACCTAGCATAGACAGAGGAATGCCTAGAGGAACGCGCACAGAGCGTCTACTCATATGCATGAACCAAGAGGACTGAGCACCATGTGGCGTGTGTCAGGGTCTTATATAGACTCTGTGCCTCATCCAAGATGGAGGACACCAGAGCCAATCCGCTGCCAGAATGACAGGAGTGACGTCATGCTGGCCTATCACCGAGCAAGACGTCACAAGCACATGACCAGCGACCAATCGGCATAGAAGGTGTCAGAGACATGTGACCTCGTGTCAGCGATGATGTCACCCGCACATGTGCAATGGCTCCAAGATTGGACTTAGTCTCCGGCGCTCGCACATGTGCAGTAGCAAGAAATCTGGACTTAGTCTCCAGCGCTCGCACATGTGCAGTAGCAAGAAATCTGGACTTAGTCTCCAGCGCTCGCACATGTGCAGTAGCAAAAAATCTGGACTTAGTCTCCAGCGCTCGCACATGTGCAGTAGCAAGAAATCTGGACATAGTCTCCAGTGCTCGCAGCAACCGTAACAGTACCTCCCCCTCAAGGGCCCCCCTCCCGGCGACGCAGGTAATCGGCAACTAAGTCGGGAGCATGGACAGCCTCCTCAGGCTCCCAAGAGCGATGTTCCGGGCCGTAGCCCTCCCAATCTATCAAGAAGAACCTGCGCCCTCTAACCATCTTAGAACCAACTATGGCTCGTACCTCATAGCTAGAGCGAGAGGAATCAGAGGCAGGAGAGTGCACTTCACGAGCGTGAGGTAAAATAGCCGGCTTTAGCAGTGAGACATGGAATTTGTCATGAATCCTAAGATGGACAGGTAACTTCAATTGATAGACTACAGGATTTACCTGTCGAAGAACCTCATAAGGACCCAGGAAGCGAGGAGCAAATTTGACAGAGCTCACTCTAAGTCTCACGTGTTTTGCAGAGAGCCACACAAAGTCCCCTGGAGAAAAGACAGGAGCCGGGCGACGAAACCGATCGGACACCATCTTCATACGGTCCTTAGCTGCTTGGATCGACTCTTGAGTCCGATCCCAAACCTCTCTGGCATTAGTTGCCCAGTCGGCCACAAGAGGAGGAGGTGCAGCAGCGGGAAACGGTACCGGTACCCTAGGGTGTTGCCCATTATTGAGTACGAACGGTGTCTGCCCAGTGGCCTCAGCCAGCGAATTGTTAAGGGCAAATTCTGCCCAGGGTAGGAGGGAGGACCAGTTATCGTGGTTCTCAGCAACAAAGTGTCGAAGGTATATAATCATAGATTGATTGGTACGTTCAACCAAACCATTAGTCTCCGGATGGTATGCCGAAGAGAGATTCAACTCAATTTGCAGAAGGCTACAAAGATCTCGCCAGAAACGGGAAGTAAATTGCGGGCCTCTATCACAAATGATACGATCTGGCATCCCGTGAAGCCTAAAGACATGCTTGAGGAATAGTTTGGCTAGTAACCCTGGAAGATGGGATTCTCGATAACGGTACGAGATGAACCATGAATAAAGCAAGAAAACACCAATAGGTGTTTCTAGAGGACACAACTCACATACAATAGGATAACTTAGCACCAGTGAGGATAGATTACTAAAACTTAGCTTTTATTAGAGCTATTTAAAATTCATTTTGAACAAACACTTATAAAATACACTTAGGATCACCCTGCAGGTAACCAAGGTGCATGTTACCATGCTGCAATGAACAACCCTTGGAAAACACCGATAGGGGGAAAACAATTATGTGTAATGCTGGTATCAATTACTGTCATACATACCGCATTATGAGGATTTTTTGCACAGAAGTTCCGTTAGCTTAAAGCTAAATTTAGGAAACTATCTCCTCATAAGCAGTAAGGTATATACTATCCCCTAATACAGGGATCGCTTACACATACTAAGATATAAAATTAAGAACGATCTCACCCATTTGGAGGATCTTCAAACGTTTGGTACGGCAGTCCGTCTTTAGGAAGGGTCACAAAGGGGCCTGTGGTCCAGGCTGGGTATGTCTTGCCCTAAACCCCCTTGTCTCCCGTCCTTACAAGGACGGTCCACATCTGAACCTATATCCTTGAAAATGGTAGTCCCACATGCCTCCCGCCTCCCGACGCGTTTCGTCACTTTCTGTGACTCCTCAGGGGTCCAAGCATGAAAGATCATGTAGTGGGTCAAAGAAAGGTGTGTGACCTGCAAAGTCCAAACACCAAATGCTGCCTTTGGTGTTTGGACTTTGCAGGTCACACACCTTTCTTTGACCCACTACATGATCTTTCATGCTTGGACCCCTGAGGAGTCACAGAAAGTGACGAAACGCGTCGGGAGGCGGGAGGCATGTGGGACTACCATTTTCAAGGATATAGGTTCAGATGTGGACCGTCCTTGTAAGGACGGGAGACAAGGGGGTTTAGGGCAAGACATACCCAGCCTGGACCACAGGCCCCTTTGTGACCCTTCCTAAAGACGGACTGCCGTACCAAACGTTTGAAGATCCTCCAAATGGGTGAGATCGTTCTTAATTTTATATCTTAGTATGTGTAAGCGATCCCTGTATTAGGGGATAGTATATACCTTACTGCTTATGAGGAGATAGTTTCCTAAATTTAGCTTTAAGCTAACGGAACTTCTGTGCAAAAAATCCTCATAATGCGGTATGTATGACAGTAATTGATACCAGCATTACACATAATTGTTTTCCCCCTATCGGTGTTTTCCAAGGGTTGTTCATTGCAGCATGGTAACATGCACCTTGGTTACCTGCAGGGTGATCCTAAGTGTATTTTATAAGTGTTTGTTCAAAATGAATTTTAAATAGCTCTAATAAAAGCTAAGTTTTAGTAATCTATACGAGATGAACCATCCGGGAGAAATGGTCCGTAATGACCCACACAAATCTATGTCCCTGTGAACATGGAAGATCACCCACAAAGTCCATGCCTACCACCTCCCATGGTCTATCTGGCAGTGGTAAAGGATGCAAGAGCCCAGCCGGTCTCTGCCGTAATGGACGGTTGCGAGCACACGAGTAGCAGGAACCGACATATCTCTTGACGTGGCTGGCTAAGTGTGGCCACCAATACCACCTCTCCAGTAACTCTCGTGTCCGCCTAATACCAAAATGCCCACCCACCTTTGAGGTGTGGGCCCATGACAGTATATCATTCTGTCGATCAGGCGGAACAAAGGTGTTGCCCGGTGGGATTTGGTCTAACGTCACAGGGGAGAGCGTATGAAAAACCCTGGAGGGAAGGATAAGACGAGGTTCGTCAATCTCTTCCTGGGTAGAAAGCATAGAGCGAGACAGGGCGTCTGCCTTGTTATTCTTACTCCCAGACAGATAGTTGATGGAGAAGTGAAAGCGGGAGAAAAACAAGGACCAGCGGGCTTGGCGAGGATTCAGACGCTGAGCGGTTTGTAAGTACGTCAGATTCTTATGGTCTGTATAGACCTGGAAAGGATGTTTCGCTCCTTCCAGCAAGTGACGCCACTCCTCCAAGGCTAATCTCAAGGAGAGCAGTTCCCTATCCCCAATGGTATAGTTTCTCTCTGCCGGTGAAAAGGTTTTAGCAAAGAAGAAACACGGCCTTTTTCTACCTGCACCGTTTTTTTGATACAAGACCGCACCAGCACCCACTGAAGAGGCATCAACCTCTAAGAGGAAGGGCTTATTCTCATCGGGTCTATGAAGAACGGGAGCAGTTGAAAAGTGTCTTTTTACTGCCTCAAAAGCCTGAGATGTCTCAGTAGACCAGGCTTTGGGATTAGCACCTTTCTTAGTCAAGGCCACCAAAGGGGCCACCAAAGTAGAAAAATGGGGTATGAACTGCCTGTAATAATTTATGAATCCTAAGAAGCGTTGCACCGCCTTCAAGGAATGAGGTTCGGACCATTGCAGGACAGCAGAGAGCTTCGCAGGATCCATAGCCAGACCCTCTTGTGAGATAATGTAACCCAAAAAAGGCAATGAGGACTGCTCGAATACACATTTCTCGAGTTTAGCAAACAATGAGTGCTCCCTTAAACGGGAAAGGACACGAACGACATCCTGACGATGAGTCTCCAGATCAGGAGAAAAAATCAGGATGTCGTCCATGACAACACAAGGCCTACCCATTAAATTAAAGACACCACACTTGAATAAAGTAAATGGCATAAAATGGCCGTGACATTTATTAAGGGTTACATAATAAATAAATTAATTAATAAATAATTAAAACCAATATTTTATTAAAATTCTTCCATAACCATATACCATAAATAACCAGTCCGCCAGTAAAACTGGCGACTTTACCCAATACTTTCAAAAAGAAGTCCATAACCAACCAGTCCACCAGTAAAACTGGCGACTTTCCCACTAACAAATGTCACGACGAGAGCAGTTCATGAAGTAGTCTTTCTCCAGGGGGGGGGAGGGTGGGTGTTCTTCTTGATCTTCAATTCTTCTGACAGCCAGCTGACGGAAGCAGCTACTTTTATAGTTAAAATTACCCGCACTTTCTGCCAGCTGATCCAATCAGCTGGCAGCAAAACAGGCGCGCAAAAAACAGACTAAACCTGTCAGAGCCAGAATACCTCAGAGCCACTGACTGAAAATTTGTTAACCCTTTCTGCACCTGAATAATGTTAACCAAATTCACAACCAAATAGTGAGGCCTGTGTTATCATGCGGTCGCTACGGCATACAAGATACCGTGCTCTGAACATGACAACACAAGGCCTACCCATTAAATTAAAGACACCACACTTGAATAAAGTAAATGGCATAAAATGGCCGTGACATTTATTAAGGGTTACATAATAAATAAATTAATTAATAAATAATTAAAACCAATATTTTATTAAAATTCTTCCATAACCATATACCATAAATAACCAGTCCGCCAGTAAAACTGGCGACTTTACCCAAACGCCAAGGACTAACAGTCCTTGGCCCACCCCCACTAACAAATATCACAGCCATTTCTCGATACAATTTTGGAGCCCTAAATTGAATATGTCCAATCCCACGTCTGACAGATGGACTAAATCATCCCTGTAAAGGCCACTCAGAAAACCTTCCAGATCAAGATGTCTGTAGGTTGACCCATTTATAACTGGTAAAAACCTTTCCATGGCACGGTTTACCCTTTTCCGAATCCGCTCCCGAAACCTCAGCCTGTCACAATGCCACTGCAAACGGGGAACGATTTCGGAAAAGACCAAACCCGCATCAGGAAACCATGACCTAATGATTGAAAGGTCTCTTCGCATGGCAGCAATCAGATCAAGAGTTTTCACTTTTCCAATATCATTCCCACCCAAGTGCAAAATGATTAAATTTGGAGAAGGCCACAATGTCTTTAAACAGCTCATCTCCTTCATCAGTCCGTCCCAGCTCATACCTCTAACGCTGTACCACAAAATGTTAAAATGTTCAATATTAATGGCTAAATTCTCTCCATATGACCTTCCTGATGCTCTTCTCTTGGCCCAAAATATGTAAGAGTGTCCCACTATCCAAATGACAATGGGACCTACAAAAAAGAAAAAGAAATTTTATACTAACAACCTTGGACGGACATAAATTTTGTAACGCTTTGACTCCCATCTCCCAATCCCCATAATTTTACTAGCCGGTAACCCCCTTATGGCTGCTTCTGTAGCTGCCCCTATACGAAAAGAATGGGATGACAGTTTAAGATGCTCTAGATTCAGTTTAATCAAGGATTTTTTAAAAACTGAATTAAACTGAAACACTGTCACCGGACTCCCATCCTGATGGATAAGAAACGCCCCATCAAATGGAGGTCTAATCTGAAGCCAATTGTTAACATTGGAGACAGGACAAATAACTGAATTCTTTATCCGAAATAACCTAACGTTTGATCCCAAACCATCCTGATCAGACTTAGACCTACCAATACAAATCCTCAACGACTTATGAGTAACAAAAACATCTGAAAACATCAATCCTGACAACCGACTCCTACTAACAGAAACTAACTCACTAATCCTAAAAGCTCCAAAATATGCTAAAACGAATGCAACCCTAAACACCATTGACTCAAAGTCATTAACGCAAATATATGGCAACACATTCCACAATGAGAGCAATAACTTAAGAGAAATAGGTCTACGATTATCCGGCTTCCACGTCCTTTTCCTATAACCTTTCAATGCCTGTTGAACTGGGAAAAAACTCTTCAATGACAACAGACCATGCAATCTCAAGAAAAAAGACACACCTGAAAAAATATTAGAAACTGACCCCACCGCTAAATTCTTTCTCATCAAAAAATCCAGAAATTCAAGCGCTAAACCCACATTACTCTGAAAACAATCCACTTTATGAAAAACACAAAAATTCTGCCATTCTAACCATGCGGCCGAATACCTGGCCCATGTTGAATCAGCAATAGACCTCTTAATAGCCGAAACAACTAAGCCATCACTACAATCCATAAAGCTTCTGGGCACGGGCTCCCGAGAGAAATTGCCATCGGTTCCATACAAAAAAGTTCTTCCCGATCCTGCAGAGACAGAGCATTGTCCAACTTATTAACCCTGTCTGATTCCTGCTATCTGATACCAACAGCATCCTTCGATTTGACCACAACTTACCCCAGACCTCAACCAACCGCAAAACTGGAAATAAGGACATTCCCGTACTACTGACCGTCACAACAATAACCTTCCAATAATTGCGCCAAAACTCAAATACGAATTCACCTTGACAAAAAACCGTACTCACCCTGACCAAAAACAACTACAAAACGTAGGAAAGTTCAAAACTCCCGCCGAAAAAGTACCGCCACATAAACAAATCTTCCTTAAGCTGATGTGCCAAACTAATATAAGAACCCGAAGATGATAATCCCTTAGTATCAGCCTTCTGTCTGTCTAGGGAGCGCCTTAACTATCCCAGCATGTTTTGTAACCTCACTAGAGTCGCCGCCTTTAAAAATGGGCTCTTTACTGTTGTGTTGTTGCTGGTTATTCTGATTCTGTTTCTTAAAGCATTTGATGACGGCATGATTGCCCCCGCAAAAGGAGCACTCATGCCGAAATCTGCAGTTAGATGCAAACTTACAATTGGATTCATTGTAAGCGAAACAAAATCCTTTACTAACAGTAGAATTATTAATACTTTGTCTACCAAACTGGCTTCTCTGAGGAAGCATCAGATTCAGCCAAAGACCGATGTCTTTTTGACCCCACAGCATACTGCGATGGATGGCTAACTTCTGACGAAAACTCTCATCATAAGTCAGCCATGCCTGACCGCCGAAGCTGCGATAAGCTTCCAGTATGCTGTCAAGGTGCTGAAATAACCCCGAACAAACAGAAGGGTTCCTTTCCCCTAAAACAGAGGAAAAGATGCAAAATGCCTGCAGCCAGTTATGAAAAGATCTAAGGGGACCTTTCTTCCTATCATCCAACTCCGTCTTATCCTCTTTATTAACATTATCTCTGTTAGACGGAAGCAGAGAAAATAAATCAATAAATTCCCCCTTATAAATCCTTTCTTTAACTGGCTGCGGCAGATGAAAACCCAGGGGAGACAAGTCACATGTCAATGCCTCTTTAAATAAATAACCAGGCAATGACATGGACTCCTGACTACCAATAGGGGCTGCACTACCCCCCCTAGGCGTCCCTCCCCCTGCTAACAATTCTCCTAACACCTTCCTAACTACAGACTCCATACTAACAGACAGAGGGTCGACACACGAGACAGACAGGGGAACATTGAACATCTCACCCCTCCTTCTGCTCTGCGATCCTCGGCCCTCCTCTGGAATTCCAGCTTCTGCAGCTGAGCCACGCTGATGATCCTGTTCTCTGACTCCAGCTGGCAGATCATCTTCTTCAGACGGGGAGTCAGACCAGGGGGCCCCCGTCGCTCTTCCGGCCTCCGGCACGCTCACACTTGCTGGTGCAGCCCTGCTCCTGCTAGGATTTTCAAATCCCTGGGTCAGCGCCGCGCTTTTACGACGGCGCTGACTAGATGATCCACTCTTCCTCTTCCTGGACACATGACCGGGTGCAGGAGGATGACGTGCTGAATTCCCGGCAAACAAGATGGGCGGCGATAACTCCGCTCCGGCATTCCCCTCTTCTCTGGACGATGACGTCGGGGGGAGGAAGCTGCTGCGTCTCTGGGACCTCCTCCTTGCAGGGATTTCCTCAGTCAGCGCTGCCATCTCCTCAGGAGCGGTGAGTTGAATCACCGCAGCGTCGCCGTCCATTTCTTCCTCAGCTTCTGCTGGCCGCCTGGGCACCGCCAGGCATTGTTTAAGCCAGGCTTCTCCGCCGTCCTCGCTCGCCCTCTTCATGAACTCCTGTAGCAGGCTCTCCATCAGCTGTTCTTCTTGATCTTCAATTCTTCTGACAGCCAGCTGACGGAAGCAGCTACTTTTATAGTTAAAATTACCCGCACTTTCTGCCAGCTGATCCAATCAGCTGGCAGCAAAACAGGCGCGCAAAAACCAGACTAAACCTGTCAGAGCCAGAATACCTCAGAGCCACTGACTGAAAATTTGTTAACCCTTTCTGCACCTGAATAATGTTAACCAAATTCACAACCAAATAGTGAGGCCTGTGTTATCATGCGGTCGCTACGGCATACAAGATACCGTGCTCTGAACAGATACACCACTACTGAGGATAACAGTAAATCCCTGAACACATCGTTTACGAAGTCCTGAAATACTGCGGGTGCATTACATAACCCAAAAGGCATGACGAGGTATTCATAGTGACCGTCTCGGGTGTTAAAAGCGGTCTTCCATTCGTCACCCTTTCGAATTCGTACCAAGTTATACGCACCCCGCAGATCCAACTTCGTAAAAACTTGAGCTCCTCTCAGTCTGTCAAAGAGCTCCGAAATTAAAGGTAATGGGTATTTGTTCTTTATTGTGATTGCGTTGAGACCCCTGTAATCTATGCAGGGACGCAAATCACCCTCTTTCTTCCGAACAAAGAAAAACCCAGCTCCCGCGGGAGAGACAGACTTACGAATGAACCCCTTCTCTAAACTCTCTCTTATATAGGTCGACATGGCCTCCGACTCAGGTATCGACAGGGGGTAAACCCTGCCTTTAGGTGGAACCGAACCTGGGATAAGGTCTATGGCACAGTCATACGGCCTATGGGGTGGAAGAACCTCAGCACCCTGTTTGGAGAACACGTCAGCGAAATCCAAATAGGGTGTAGGTATGGGAGAGAGATCAGTTGATGCAACCGCAACGACCTTAGGTGGTAAGGGAAGACATCGGGACTGACATTTCGAACCCCAACTAATAATGCTGTCAGACTCCCAGTCAATGTGAGGAGCATGAGTCCGAAGCCATGGAAGACCCAGAAGGACGTCGTCTATACCCTCAGGCAAAACAAGAAAAGAAATCTCCTCTATGTGACCCTGAGACAGGGAAAGGCGCAAGGGAACTGTCCTCAATGTAATGGAGTCAGACAACATAGTTCCATTAACAACACGGACAGGAATAGGCGCCTCTAACATGATAGAGGGAATATTGTGTCCCTTTACAAATCCTGAGGACACAAAAATCCCGTCAGCTCCGGAATCCACAAAAGCCATAATAGGCCATGTATTCTCAGATAACGAGAGCTGACCTGGGATACAACACTTAGAGGGTGCAGAAGACGTCTCTAGTAACCCCCCTCTAATGGTTACTAGGCCAGGGAGTTTCCCTGACGACTAGGACACTTGTTGGCATAGTGCCCAGCCTGACGACATACGTAACATATAGGAGGACCAGACTTGCGTAGTCTGGAGAACGTATGACCTAACTCCATAGGAGTGGGAGATGTTTCAGATGCTGAGGAAGATGGTAGTGGACCCTCAACAACTGGAATAGCCCGATGCTTAGGGCGTGAGGAAGAGACCTCGAGTCTACATTCCTTATGGCGTACATCGATCCTCGTTGCTACTGTGATCAAGTCCTTCAGAGAAGCAGGGACCTCACGAGTAGCAAGGGCATCCTTGACATAGCCTGCCAACCCTCTCCAGAAGATAGGAATCAACACCTTCTCTGGCCAATCTAGTTCTGCCACCAGAGTTCTAAAAGCAATGGCATAAGAACTAGTGGATAACGAACCCTGAGATAGATCTAACAGTCTCAGGGCCGCATCATGGGTAACCTGCGGACCCATGAATACCGCCTTAAGAGCATCAAGAAAGTCTTGATGTCTCAGAGTAACCACATCAGAGCGCTCCCATAGGGGAGTCGCCCATTCTAAGGCTTTGTCCTGAAGTAAGGAGATGATAAAGCCTACTCTGGACCTCTCCGTAGAGAAGCGAGAAGAGTTGACCTCTAGGTGTATCTGACACTGACTAATGAAACCACGACATGATCTGGCATCGCCAGAATATCTGTTTGGCAGAGCAAGTCGAGGATCATGTGCAGATGTCACCATGGTCTGAGGTTTATCCTCTATACTCTTGAGCCGTGACTCAAGTACTTGTATGTAACGGTGTAACTGCTGATATTCTGCCATAACTGCCAGACCCTTGGCTCAGTCCTAATGTTACGGGGGGCTGTCTGATAATAACCGAAAGGAGTATCAGACAGTCAGGGTCCACCGTGCAAAGACTTTGCTGCAGACTATGGCAGAGTGCAATACCTCTGTTAACTCACAGAAGGATATAATAAGTAAGTAAAGCAATTCCTCCCTTACTTGGAGGGTGTGTGGAATGATCTCTGTTAATAATCACAGAGACAAAGGCAATGTGTGCGAAATGGCACCTACCTAGGTCCGCTCTTCTAGTGGTGCAAAAGAGACGAACAGCAGCGTAAGCCGCACAAAGCTCCTACCTGCGTTCGCTCCACTAGTGTGCGAGGACACGAACCACTAGATATGGCACCTGCCTAGGTCCGCTCTTCTAGTGGTGCAAAAGATACGGACAGCAGCATAAGCCGCACAAAGCTCCTACCTCTGTTCGCTCCCCTAGTGTGCGAGGATACGAACAACTGCCAGACGCAGTATAAGGAACGTTACCCTAGCGGCAACGTCCACCTACGAGAAAAATCACAAGGCCCAGCTAGACCATGTGCCTCAGGCACCTGCCTATGTCCGCTCCCCAAAGAGGTAAGGATACGGACAGCAGCCGAAGCTGTAAGGTATAAGAACGCTACCCTGCCGGTAGCGCTCACCTAGCATAGACAGAGGAATGCCTAGAGGAACGCGCACAGAGCGTCTACTCATATGCATGAACCAAGAGGACTGAGCACCATGCGGCGTGTGTCAGGGTCTTATATAGACTCTGTGCCTCATCCAAGATGGAGGACACCAGAGCCAATCCGCTGCCAGAATGACAGGAGTGACGTCATGCTGGCCTATCACCGAGCAAGACGTCACAAGCACATGACCAGTGACCAATCGGCATAGAAGGTGTCAGAGACATGTGACCTCGTGTCAGCGATGATGTCACCCGCACATGTGCAATGGCTCCAAGATTGGACTTAGTCTCCGGCGCTCGCACATGTGCAGTAGCAAGAAATCTGGACTTAGTCTCCAGCGCTCGCACATGTGCAGTAGCAAGAAATCTGGACTTAGTCTCCAGCGCTCGCACATGTGCAGTAGCAAAAAATCTGGACTTAGTCTCCAGCGCTCGCACATGTGCAGTAGCAAGAAATCTGGACATAGTCTCCAGTGCTCGCAGCAACCGTAACACTAAGTCACATGTCATCAAAGCACAGTACTAACTGGGCCAAATGCCTGGGTACACGAACAGTGTCAGTGGGTGACACCACAGTCTCTTCCCTTGTGCTACATGCTTGCCAGTCCCCTGTCCAAGACGCAAGTACAAATGTTTCCTGTGCTACAGCTGCCATTGCACATTTGCAAGCACCACCAGAACAAGGTCCATTTCTTTGTCCCAGCAGAGCGTTCAGCTGTCCTTACCCTAGGCCTTGGAATGCAAAAGGAAATACTCAGCCACCCACCCACAGGCCTAAACACTCAACGGGCACTTTTCCAGACTGTTTTCCCTGGAAGTGTTGCCATTTAGGCTTGTGAGCACTGAGGCTTTATACAACCTCATTGCCGTGGCCGTCCCTCGGTACTTGGTCCCCAGCTGCCACTATTTTTCCTTCTGTGTCTACTCAACTGCTTGCTGCTAGTAATTAAAGAGTAAACTTTGTATGTGGACCTGGTGGAGATGGAGGAAAAGTGTACACAGGGTGCTACTACCCATTCCAGCCTCACCTCATCTTTGCAGAGTGGATAGGGTGATAATGAGGAGGAGGAAGCTGAAGAGGAGTAGCTGGATGAGGAACACGAGATGGTTTTCTGCACTACAGAGTACTATCCACACCAGCTTCATCCCATCTGTTTAGCATGGATGGTTTTAAGAGGAGGAGGAAGAGAGGGAAAAGGATAAGATGGAGAGTTGTCCTTCTTGTGGGGACAGGGAGGTCTTGCCTGTAGGGTGTCTGGCTCACATGGCAGACTTTATGTCCCACTTCCTTTCCCTTGTGTTATACGTATTTTCATCAACAATGATTACTTGTTGGTGACCCTTTTTGAACCACGCTGCAAAGAGAACTTTCCATCTCTCCTTCCTGTGGTGGTTAGGGCTGGTAACAGTGATGCAATAATAGAAGGCCCTAGGTAAACAATTAGTGCAAAAATTCCCATCTGACAATGCTTGCAGAAGAAGTCATAGGTCCTTGGGAAAACAAGGAGGAGAGATGAGGGAGACACATATCAGGTGCAACAGAGGCAAGGAAATACTATAAAAAATCTGGAAAAGTTTCATTAAACCTTACCAGCGCCCAGGCTCTGATGCACATGGTAGTCTGACAAGAAGGGAAAAGTTTTGGACGATGGTGAAGGAATACCTAGCCAACTGTACCAGCATCCTCCTTGATTGAACTATGCAGTACAACTATTGGATACCCAAGCTGGACACGTGGCATGAACTGTCTTTCTATTCCTTGGAGGTGTTGTGCTGTCCTGTTGCTAGTGTTTTGTCAGAGTAGGTTTTTAGCACCATCAGGGGTATAATAACAGATAAGGGCATTCTCCTGTCAGCTGAAAATGCTGACAGGCTTACTGATTAAAATGAACAAGGCCTGTATTGGCCCAGATGTCTCAACTTCACCAAATGACAGCAACAGAACCTAAAGTCAATTTAATTGTTCTTTTTTTCTGTTGTATTTGCATGCACTCCTTCCCACCCAAAAAAGTTAATAGTTTCTTCTTTTTCTTTTCCTCCTTCTACTCCAACATATCAACAGGGTCATTGTGCAGACCTCTTTGTTAACTTTTACACAGTGTGTATGATGCCCTTCTTTATAATATTGAGACCTACCTCTACAATACAATTACATTTATAGATGTATACCCTCCAGAGGAAAATGTTTTCCAAACCTTTCCCTTAGTACATAGGCTTTTCCAGTCTAGGCTGCCCATTCTTTCAAAATGGGAATAAAATATTTTCTGATGCCCTCCTCTACATGTCTTCCAGTGTGTATTGCAGTCTCTTCTAATTTTTGGCAGCCCCTGGACCTATTGCATAGGTTTTCTCATTATAGGCATCCCACTCCTTCCAAATTGAAAAAAAAATCTTTTTTGATGCCCTCCACTACGAATCTTCCAGGGTGTATTACAGTCCTTCTTTCTAATTTTTGTCTACTCTTGCACTTAGTGCATAGGCTTTATAAGTCTAAGGCGGGCTTTGCACATTACGACATCGCATGCCGATGCTGCGATGTCGAGTGTGATAGTCCCCGCCCCCGTCGCAGCAGCGATATCTTGTGATAGCTGCCGTAGCGAACATTATCGCTACGGCAGCTTCACGTGCACTCACCTGTCCTGCGATGTCGCTCTGGCCGGCGACCTGCCTCCTTCCTAAGGGGGCGGACCGTGCAGCGTCACAGCGACATCACACGGCAGGCGGCCAATAGCAACGGAGGAGCGGAGATGAGCAGGATGTAAAAATCCCGCCCACCTCCTTCCTTCTCATAGCAGCCGGGACGCAGGTAAGGTGAGGTTCCTCGCTCCTGCGGCTTTACACACAGCGATGTGTGCTGCCGCAGGAAAGAGGAACAACATCGTACCTGTCACTGCATCGGCATTATGGAAATGTCGGAGAATACACCGATGATACGATAATGACGCTTTTGCGCTCATTCATCGTATCAAAAAGGTTTTACACACTACGACATCGCAAGTGACGCCGGATGTGCGTCATTTTCGATTTGACTGCACCAACATCGCACCTGCGATGTCGTAGTGTGCAAAGCCGCTCTAAGAGTCCCAAAACCTAAAAATTTTAAAAAAAAACTTGTGTAAGACCCTCCTTTATGTCTAAAGATGGCACAATTAGACGGCGAGAAAGATGTTGGCAAGGTAATTTTACAGTCACTTTTTAGATTTGAACAATTCTGTAATGCGCACGTCACCTGGGTTAGCAGGCCCAGTTCTTATCCTGTCCGTGACGCCAGGAATTTGAAGGTGCGCCGCCCCAGCAGCAGTCGAACTGCTTGGATCCAGGGTTGCTGTGGCTCGAGGGTCTCCGGACCCGGGGGCTTGCGACCACATAAAATGTAGGGGGATATTTACAGGGAATGAATGTTCGTGACGCCACCTGCAGGTTGCGGTAAAGGGGAGTACCACCGCTGCCGATAGGAGTACTGGGGCAGATATTGTGGGGCAGCCAGGTGTCAGTCCCTCCGCAGGTAGGGAAGGCCCCGGATAGTGGGGATTTGGTAAAGGGGTAGCTTGCATGTCCTTGGGAAGCAGGGTGCAGGGGTCAGATTGCTCACTGCAGTAGTCATGGTGCTGGATCAGGTGGATTAAGCAGACACTCAAACAGATGGTAAACTAAAGTCTCTAGGCACCGCAGTCTCTACGGGAGGGAGCCCGTCCAGGTCCTGCTCCCACCTGTTTCACTTGGTAAGTCTGGAGCCCTGCCTCCATGCACAAATTGTTTTACAGTTGTGGCCCCTTGGCTTGAAGCTTTCGGGCGCCCCACTACCCATGTGTATGGCAGCTGTGCTCTTGGTGGCTGGCACGTGGGATTTCAGTGGGTTGTGTATTTTGGAGAACCCTATCTCCCACATTGTGCTGATGCCTCCAATCTATGAGATCTTGGGGAAAGTTCATAAAGAGACTATCCTCCACAGGTTAATTATCAGGTTGCTTGAAGCTACTCCCCGATCTAGGGTTCTGTACCCTGCGGTGCTCAGTACTGGTAAGGTAGCTGGGCTTTCTGGGGCCAACAGTCCTCCTAGACTGCATCTGTTACACTCCTGTCCAATGTTCCTAATACCGGTCCCCGACTCCTGTGGTCCCGGACCACCGTTTGCGACCCAACCTGTCGCCTCCCTGGGAGCTCCAACTGCCCTGCTCCTCTCTCTCTGAGGACTAACTCTGAATTCCTTGTCTCCCCTCCCACCAGTCTGCCTGACTGCTAGGTGGGCAGCTGTGCTCCAACTTGACCAACCCACTGGTGTGTCTGCCCAGCCCTTGTGTGGGGTGTGGTTGGGATTTGTAGTGCGGATATCAGTGACACTGCTCATGGTAACCTGGAACAATGGGGGTAGGCCCTGCACCCTGGTTGACAGGATGCAGTCCCCTGTAGCAGCCTGATATACTCAGGGGTGCTACATACTGTTTTCCTTCCCTGTAGATCTTACATTTTATGAGGTACCACAGGTTCTCCATGGGGTTAAGATCAGGTGAACAAGGGGGCCATGTCATTATTTTTTCATCTTTTAGACCTTTACTGGCCAGCCACACTGTGCAGTAGTTGGATGCATGTGATGGAGCATTGTCCTGCATGAAAATAATGTTTTTCTTAAACGATACCGACATCTTCCAGTACCACTGCTTGAAGAAATTGTCTTCCAGAAACTGGCAGTAGGTCTGGGAGTTGAGCTTCACTCCATCCTTAACCCGAAAAGGTCCCACAAGTTCATCTTTGATGACACCATCCCATTACAGTACCCCACCTCCACCTTGCTGGCATCTGAGTTGGAGTGGAGCTCTCTGCCCTTTACTGATCCAGCCTCTGGCCCATCCATGTGGCCCATCAAGTGTCACTCTCATTTCATCAGTACATAAAACCTTTGAAAAATCAGTCTTAAGATAATTCTTGGCGCAGTCTTGACGTTTTATCTTATGTTTCTTGTTCAAAGGTGGTCATTTTTCAGTCTTCCTTATCTTGATCATGTCCCTGAGTATGGCACACCTTGTGCTTTTTGATACTCCAGTAACGTTGCAGCTCTGAAATATGGCCAAACTGGTGGCAAATGGCATCTTGGCAGCTTCACGCTTGATTTTCCTCAATTCATGGGCAGTTATTTTGCGCATTTTTTGCCCAACGCGCTTCTTGTGACCCTGTTGGCTATTTGTCATGAAATGTTTGATTGTTCCGTGATCATGCTTCAAAAGTTTGGCAATTTCAAGACTGCTGCATCCCTCTGCAAGCCATCACACAATTTTGGACTTTTCAGAGCCCATCAAGTCTCTCTTCTGACCCATTTTGCCAAAGAAAAGGAAGCTGCCTAATAATTAAGCACACCTTATATAGGGTGTTGATGTCATTACACCACACCCCTCCTCAATACAGAGATGCACATCACCTGATTTACTTAATTGGTAGTTGGCTCTCAAGCCTATACAGTTTGGAGTAGGACAACATGTATAAAAAGTATCATGTGATCAAAATACTCATTTGCCTAATAATTCTGCACACAGTGTAGTAGTGGTCTACCTATGATGTCAATTACAGGCCTCTCTCATCTTTTTAAGTGGGAGAACTTGCACAATTGGTGGCTGACTGAATATTTTTTCCCCACGGTATATTATCCACTGAAAGATACAGTAAGGTGAGGCTAAATCTCAGTAGTAGTGAAGGTAATGTGCTAATGTAATTAGTTACAATAGTAATATGCTAGTGCCTTAATTTACTTTCAATGTTCCAGTGGAGGTAATACATAACAGATTGGATAAAATATATGAAACAACATTGTCCAGCAAGATACTTTATATAGAGTAAACTTCAAGTGAGAGAATATCAATGCAGTCCATCATAGTATTAAAAAATAACAATAAAATGCAATAAAAAAATGATATTTATCACAATCATTTTGGCTGAATACACATAGGAGGTTCCCCTAATGTGCATTTTGTTGGGGCCTCTTTGTGAAGGGAATACGAAGAAGCAGTATTTGGCTAAATATACTATAGATTATAGATGAGTGAACCTCTGAAGGCTCGAGTTCGGTTCGGTTCATCCAACGGAGTCCCCGTTCGACGAACGTTTGACGAACCGTTCGACGAACCTCTCGAACCACATTGAAAACAATGGGAGGCAAACACAAACACATAAAAACACATAGAAAACACCTACAAAGGTGTCCAAAAAGTGACAAACAACTCCCAAGACACCACAAACACATGGGAAAGTGACAAGGACATATACTCATGCGAAAACAAAGCACCTGGACGAGGAAAAAGAGGAGGAGAAACAGATATAGGCATGTGATGCCCTTCTAAAATCATGTAAAACACATCACGGGTACTCCAAGCTGAGTCTCCCTTTTTTCAAAAAATTGGGCCCCACAGACACCACTTCAGTGGCATCACTTGTGCCCCAGTTGCAAACTTGATAGGTAGATTTGAATCAAGCACAGTCAAAAATACGCCAGCCTTAACTGTCCCCAGGATGACACTGGGGTAGGTAGCAAAGTCTTTGCTGAACCATGACTTGTTCATCTTGGCTCATTTTTAAAAACAGCACAAGGGGACTCCAAGCAGAGTCTCCCTTTTTTCCAAAAATTGGGCCCCACCGACACAACTTCAGTGGCATCACTTGTTCCCCAGTTGCAAACTTGACAGGTAGATTTGCTTTAAGCACAGTCAAAAATACGCCAGCCTTAACTGTCCCCAGGATGACACCGGGGTAGGTAGCAAAGTCTTTGCTGAACCATGACTTGTTCATCTTGGCTCATTTTTAAAAACACCACAAAGGGACTGCATACAGAGTCTCCTTTTTTTCCAAAAATTGGGCCCCACAGACACCACTTCAGTGGCATCACTTGTGCCCCAGTTGCAAACTTGACAGGTAGATTTGCTTTAAGCACAGTCAAAAATACGCCAGCCTTAACTGTCCCCAGGATGACACCGGGGTAGGTAGCAAAGTCTTTGCTGAACCATGACTTGTTCATCTTGGCTCATTTTTAAAAACACCACAAAGGGACTGCATACAGAGTCTCCTTTTTTTCCAAAAATTGGGCCCCACAGACACCACTTCAGTGGCATCACTTGTGCCCCAGTTGCAAACTTGACAGGTAGATTTGCTTTAAGCACAGTCAAAAATACACCAGCCTTAATTGTCCCCAGGATGACACCAGGGTAGGTAGCAAAGTCTTTGCTGAACCATGACTTGTTCATCTTGGCTCATTTTTGAAAACACCGCAAGGGGACTCAAAGCAGAGTCTTCCTTTTTTCCAAAAATTGGGCCCCACAGACAACACTTCAGTGGCATCACTTGTGCCCCAGTTGCAAACTTGACAGGTAGATTTGCATCAAGCACAGTCAAAAATACGCCAGCCTTAACTCTCCCCAGGATGACACAGGGGTAGTAAAGTTCTTGCGGATCCATGACTTGTTCATCTTGATGAACATTAGTCTGTCCACATTGTCACTGGACAGACGCGTGCGCTTATCTGTCAGCACACACCCAGCAGCACTTAAGACACGTTCAGAGACAACACTGGCTGCGGGACACGACAAGATCTCCAAAGCATAAGTGGCGAGCTCAGGCCATTTTTCAAGATTTGAAGCCCAAAATAAGCAAGGCTCCAGTTGCAAAGTCATGGCATCGATGTTCATTTGGAGATACTCCTGTATCTTCCTCTCCAGCCCTTGACTATCTGTCAGACTTCTTGTCTCTTGTGGCCTTGCATTGGATGGTCTAAAAAAAATTATGAAACGATTCCAGAAAATTGCTGTTACCAGCACCAGATACGGTGTTGCTGGTACGGTTTGACTGATAATGACGAGACGGTCCCATGCTTGGCAAGTTACAACTGGGAGATTCACTTCGTGCACCACTGGTGTTTGGTGGAAAAGCCGAGCTAAGATTGAGTAACAGCTTCTGCTGATACTCCTGCATACACGAATCCCTTTCTATGGCTGGAATTATTTCGCCAAATTTGGACTTGTACCGGGGATCTAATAGTGGGGCAACCCAGTAGTCATCATTACTTCTAATTCGGACAATCCGAGGATCATGTTGTAGGTAGTGCAGCAAGAAGGCACTCATGTGTCTTGCGCATCCATGCGGACCAAGTTCTCGCTGTGTTTGTGGCGGTGAGGTGATAACCGTGCTTTCTTCCTCTGACATCTCCCCCGAACATCGTTCAATCGAAATTTGACCAAGGTCTCCCTCATCTACTGAGTCTTTCATGCCCATCGAGAGTTCGTCCTCCATTTCTTCCTGGTCTCCTGCACCTTCCTCAACATTTTGGCTTTTACCATGCGCCCTTGTTAATTCCTCTCCCCCACCGTACCATGCCTGCTGCCTTGGTGATGCTGAACATCTGGACCTTGTAGATGTTGGTATCCCTTGCGCATATGAATCATCTTGTACTTCCTCCCCTTCCTCTTGTCTACCCCCTGACTCCAAATAGTGTTTAGCGTGTGCTCCAGCATGTAAATGACTGGAATTGTCATGCTGATAATGGCATTGTCAACGCTAAACATATTCGTCGCCATGTCGAAACTGTGCAGAAGGGTGCATAGGTCCTTGATCTGAGACCACTCCAGCAGTGTGATCGGCCCCACCTCTGCACCTCGTTGGCCCAGGCTATACGTCATAACATATTGCACCAGGGCTCGGCGGTGCTGCCACAGTCGCTGCAACATGTGGAGAATAGAATTCCAGCGTGTTGGCACATCGCATTTCAGGCGATGAACCGGCAGGCCGAAAGACTTCTGGAGCGATGCAAGTCGGTCAGCTGCGGTGCTTGAAAGGTGGAAGTGAGCAGAGAGTGACCGAGCACTGTGCAGAAGCCCATCTAGGCTGGGATAGTTGGTTAAAAATTACTAAACAACAAGGTTCAATACGTGAGCCATACAAGGCACATGTGTCACCTTGCCCCGGCGTAGGGACGCACCCAGGTTTGCAGCATTGTCGCACACGGCCTTCCCTGGCTGCAGGTTGAGTGGAGACAACCATTTAGTAAACTCGCTCGCAAGAGCTGACCACAACCCCTCAGCTGGGTGACTCTTATTTCCAAGACATTTCAAGGTAAAGACCCCCTGATGCGATTGAGCTATGCTGCCAGCATAGTAAGGAGGTGTGCGGGATTCCTTGTGCGCAGTTACAACGCGGGTGGCCTGACAAGGCAGGCTTGGGGCGAAGGTGGAGGACCCAGACGAGGTTGAGGAGGCAGAAGCAGTGGAGGGACTTTGACATACAGAGGATTGACACACAAGTCGTGGGGAGGGCAAGACTTGTTTAGCAGACCCTTCTCTATCTCCAACCAGAGGTACCCAGTGCCCAGTCAGTGACATGTAACGCCCCTGTCCTTGCTTAATGGTCCAAGTATCGGTGGTGAAATGCACCCTGTCACAAACAGAGTTTCTCAAGGAAGCGGTGATGTTGTGTGCGACATGCTGGTGTAGCGCAGGCACACCTTTCTTGGAGAAGTAGTGGCGACTGGGCATCTGGTCTTGGGCACTGCAACTGACATAAGGTCTCGAAAATCCTCTGTATCCACCAGGCGGAAAGGCAGCATTTCGGTAGCCAAGAGCTTACAGAGGGATAAAGTCAACCTCTTAGCTTTGTCAAAGCTCAGAAGAAATGGCCTTTTATTTGTCCACATCTGAGAAACCGAGATCTGGCTGCTGTGTGGAGACGGTGTTGAGTATGGTGTCCCTGGAAAACTGCTCGTCTGTGAGGAAAGTGCAGGCGGAGACATGATATTGCCTTCATCCAAAGTTGGTGCTCTTGATGTCTGAGAGAGCTCTACACCAGCACTTGTTTCCCCTTCCAAAACAACTGACGACCTGCCAAGCAAACTGCGTGTTGCGGTTAAAGAGGTGGAAGGTCTGCGTGGAAAAACATGTGTGACAGCTGTCCCTACAGTCATAGAGGAAGATTAGTGTGCGGATGCACTTGAAGGGGCAGACAGTGGATGGCCCTCTCCTCTATTCCACATTGTAGCACAGTGAGCTTTCCACTGGGACTTATGCTTGTTATTCATGTGACGATTCATGGAAGAAGTTATCAAACTAGTGAGGTTTTGGCCTCTACTTATAGATTGGCAACAAATCTTACAGATCACATGATTTGGGAGATCCTTTGAGATGTCAAAAAAGGACCAGGCTAGGCAAGGCTTAGAGCCCATGTGACCTGCAGAGCCACCCCGACTTGTGCTCAGAGGCAGAGTTGTGGCTCAGGATGCAGTTGTTGACGTGCTTCCAGTACTCCAACTCTGTCCAGGAAGGCGCAAGGTAACTTCGTCGTCAGTCGCATCCTCCTCCACTGCTTCTGGTGACCTTCTCGAGTGCCTGACTGTGGGTTGACAGTAAGTGGGATCTAGAACTTCATCATCAAGCGTTGTGTTTGCCCTCCCCTTGCCCTTAGACCTAACCTCTTCCTGCCCTGACTGAATATTTAAGTTGTCATTAGAGATGAGCGAACCGGTCCCGGTTCGGCTCGAGGTCAGTTCGCCGAACGGAGGTCCCGTTCGAGTTCGGCTCGTCGAACGTTCGACGAACCGAACTCGAACTGCATAGGAAACAATGGCAGGCAATCACAAACACAGAAAAACACCTAGAAAACACCCTCAAAGGTGTCCAAAAGGTGACAAACAACTCACAACACATGGGAAAGTGACAAGGACATATACTCATGCGAAAACAAAAGAGCTGGACAAGGAAAAAGAGGAGGACACACAGATATATGAGTATATGCAAGGAAACATCGATTCCATTATTGTGCAACTTGAGCCCTGCTCATTTTAGGCTTCCAATCTGGATAAATTGCCTGAGCTCGCCACGTACGCCTTGGGGATCTTGTTGTGTCCTGCAGCCAGCGTTCTCTCGGAACCTGTCTTCAGTGCTGCTGGGGGTCTGCTGGCAGATAAGCACACGTGTCTGTCCACTGACAATGTGGACATGGCTCTCAGAGGACTTTTCTTCCCCTGGGTCAGCCAGGAAAGGCGAAAGGCACGCGTATTTTTGAGAGTGCTTCATGCAAAGCATCTTTTTCATTTTGAAAAGGGGCATCAACTGATGTCAGTCAAGAGGGGTGTGTGTGGCCCAATTAGTGGCAACGAGGGAGCCTGTGGTTGGAGTCCCCTCGCTGTGTTTCTAAAAGAACCAAAATGAACAAATCATGGCTCTCAGAGGACTTTTCTTCCCCTGGGTCAGCCAGGGGACGGGAAAGGCACGCGTATTTTTGAGAGTGCTTCATGCAAAGCATCTTTTTCTTTTTCAAAAGGGGGGTCAACCGATGCCAGTCAAGTGGGGTGTGTGTGGCCCAGTTAGTGAAAACGAGGGAGACTGTGGTTGGAGTCCCCTCGCTGTGTTTCTAAAAGAACCAAGATGAACAAGTCATGGCTCTCAGAGGACTTTTCTTCCCCTGGGTCAGCCAGGGGACGGGAAAGGCACGCGTATTTTTGAGAGTGCTTCATGCAAAGCATCTTTTTCATTTTGAAAAGGGGCATCAACTGATGTCAGTCAAGTGGGGTGTGTGTGGCCCAATTAGTGGCAACGAGGGAGACTGTGGTTGGAGTCCCCTCGCTGTGTTTCTAAAAGAACCAAGATGAACAAGTCATGGCTCTCAGAGGACTTTTCTTCCCCTGGGTCAGCCAGGGGAGGTGAAAGGCACGCGTATTTTTGAGAGTGCTTCATGCAAAGCATCTTTTTCTTTTTCAAAAGGGGGGTCAACCGATGCCAGTCAAGTGGGGTGTGTGTGGCCCAGTTAGTGGAAACAAGGGAGACTGTGGTTGGAGTCCCCTCGCTGTGTTTCTAAAAGAACCAAGATGAACAAGTCATGGCTCTCAGAGGACTTTTCTTCCCCTGGGTCAGCCAGGGGAGGTGAAAGGCACGCGTATTTTTGAGAGTGCTTCATGCAAAGCATCTTTTTCATTTTGAAAAGGGGCATCAACTGATGTCAGTCAAGTGGGGTGTGTGTGGCCCAATTAGTGGCAACGAGGGAGACTGTGGTTGGAGTCCCCTCGCTGTGTTTCTAAAAGAACCAAGATGAACAAGTCATGGCTCTCAGAGGACTTTTCTTCCCCTGGGTCAGCCAGGGGAGGTGAAAGGCACGCGTATTTTTGAAAAGTGCTTCATGCAAAGCATCTTTTTCTTTTTCAAAAGGGGGGTCAACCGATGCCAGTCAAGTGGGGTGTGTGTGGCCCACTTAGTGGAAACGAGGGAGACTGTGGTTGGAGTCCCCTTGCTGTGTTTCTAAAAGAACCAAGATGAACAAGTCATGGCTCTCAGAGGACTTTTTTTCCCCTGGGTCAGCCAGGGGACGGGAAAGGCACGCGTATTTTTGAGAGTGCTTCATGCAAAGCATCTTTTTCTTTTTCAAAAGGGGGGTCAACCGATGCCAGTCAAGTGGGGTGTGTGTGGCCCAGTTAGTGGAAACAAGGGAGACTGTGGTTGGAGTCCCCTCGCTGTGTTTCTAAAAGAACCAAGATGAACAAGTCATGGCTCTCAGAGGACTTTTCTTCCCCTGGGTCAGCCAGGGGAGGTGAAAGGCACGCGTATTTTTGAGAGTGCTTCATGCAAAGCATCTTTTTCATTTTGAAAAGGGGCATCAACTGATGTCAGTCAAGTGGGGTGTGTGTGGCCCAATTAGTGGCAACGAGGGAGACTGTGGTTGGAGTCCCCTCGCTGTGTTTCTAAAGAACCAAGATGAACAAGTCATGGCTCTCAGAGGACTTTTCTTCCCCTGGGTCAGCCAGGGGAGGTGAAAGGCACGCGTATTTTTGAGAGTGCTTCATGCAAAGCATCTTTTTCTTTTTCAAAAGGGGGGTCAACCGATGCCAGTCAAGTGGGGTGTGTGTGGCCCAGTTAGTGGAAACGAGGGAGACTGTGGTTGGAGTCCCCTCGTTGTGTTTCTAAAAGAACCAAGATGAACAAGTCATGGCTCTCAGAGGACTTTTCTTCCCCTGGGTCAGCCAGGGGAGGTGAAAGGCACGCGTATTTTTGAGAGTGCTTCATGCAAAGCATATTTTTATTTTTCAAAAGGGGGGTCAACCGATGCCAGTCAAGTGGGGTGTGTGTGGCCCAGTTAGTGGAAACGAGGGAGACTGTGGTTGGAGTCTCCTCGCTGTGTTTCTAAAAGAACCAAGATGAACAAGTCATGGCTCTCAGAGGACTTTTCTTCCCCTGGGTCACCCAGGGGACGGGAAAGGCACGCGTATTTTTGAGAGTGCTTCATGCAAAGCATCTTTTTCATTTTGAAAAGGGGCATCAACTGATGTCAGTCAAGTGGGGTGTGTGTGGCCCAATTAGTGGCAACGAGGGAGACTGTGGTTGGAGTCCCCTCGCTGTGTTTCTAAAAGAACCAAGATGAACAAGTCATGGCTCTCAGAGGACTTTTCTTCCCCTGGGTCAGCCAGGGGAGGTGAAAGGCACGCGTATTTTTGAGAGTGCTTCATGCAAAGCATCTTTTTCTTTTTCAAAAGGGGGGTCAACCGATGCCAGTCAAGTGGGGTGTGTGTGGCCCAGTTAGTGGAAACGAGGGAGACTGTGGTTGGAGTCCCCTCGCTGTGTTTTACATGCTTTTAGAAGGGCATGACATGGCTTGGAGGTTGACTTTCAGCATCTGCAAACTGTTGGCTACCAAAATGCTGCCTTTCCAACACCTGTGGTTATAGACAATGAGGAACATACTGATGAAGATGAGACGCAGATACCCGATTGGGATGACAACCTAAATATTCGGTCAGGGCAAGAAGAGGCTCGGTCTGAGGGGGAGGGGAGTGCAAATATAACAATTGATGATGAAGTTCTAGATCCCACCTACTGTCAACCCACAGTCAGACACTCGAGGAGGTCAACAGAGGCGGTGGAGGAGGATGCAACCGACGACGAAGTTACCTTGCGCCTTCCTGGACAGAGTCGGAGCACTGGTAGCACGTCTACAACTGCATCCTCAGCCACCACTCTGCCTCTGAGCATTATTCGGGGTGGATCAACAGGTCGCATGGCCTCTAAGCCTTGCCTAGCCTGGTCCTTTTTTGACATAGAAAAAGATCGCCCAAATTATGTGATCTGTAAAATTTGTCATGGTTCTGTTAGTAGAAGTCAAAACCTCAGCAGTTTGACAACTTCTTCCATGAATCGTCACATGAATAAATATCATATGGCCCGGTGGGAAGCTCACCGTGCTGCAATGCGGCCTAGCGGAGCGAACCATCCACCGCCTGCCCCTTCAAGTGCATCCGCGCGCTCGTCATCTTCTAGGTCTGTGGGGACAGCTGTCACACCTGTTTTTCCACCCACAACTTCCACCACTGTAACCGCAACAGGCAGTTTGCTTGGTAGGTCGTCAGTTGGTTTGGAAGGGGAAACAAGTGAGTGTGTACAGCTCTCTCAGACATCGATAGCACCAACGTTGGATGAAGGCAACATCATGTCTCCGCCTGCACTTTCCTCACAAACCTGTATTTTTCCAGGGACACCCTACTCAACACCGTCTACACACAGCAGCCAGATCTCTGTCCCTCAGATGTGGTCAAATAAAAGGCCACTTCCTGCGACCCATGACAAAGCTAAGAGGTTGACTCTATCCCTCTGTAAGCTGTTGGCTACCGAAATTCTGCCTTTCCGCCTAGTGGACACACAGGATTTTAGAGACCTTATGTCTGTCGCTGTGCCCCAGTACCAGATGCCCAATCACCACTGCTTCTCCAAGAAAAGCATGCCCGCGCTACACCAGCATGTCGCACACAACATCACCACTTCCTTGAGAAACTCTGTGTGCGACAGGGTGCATTTCAACACAGATACTTGGACCAGTAAGCATAGACAGGGTCATTACATATCACTGACTGGGCACTGGCAAACTATGGTGAGAGATGGAGAAGGGTCTGCTGTACAAGTCTTGCCGTCCCCACGAGTTGTTTCAATCCTTCTTCTGTATGTAGAAGTTAATACACTGCTTCTGCCTCTTCAACCTCGTGTGGGTCCTCCACCTTGGCGCAAACCCTGTGTGGTCAGGCCACCCTTCCTTGTAACTGCGCACAAGGACTACCACACACCTCCTTACTATGTTGGCAGCAGAGCTCAATGCCATCAGGCGGTCAAAGTTTTACTTTGAAATGTATGGGAAATGTGAGTCACACCGCTGAGAAGTTGTGGACGGTTAGCTCTGGATACCGAGTTTCATCAATGGTTGTCTCCACTCAACCAGCAGCCAGGGAAGGCCGGGTGCGACAATGATGCAAACATGGGTGCGGCCCTTCGCTGTGACAATGTGACACACATGGCTTGTGTGGTTCACGTGTTGAACCTGGTTGTCCAGCAATTTTTAAAGCACTATCCTGGCCCACATGGCCTTCTGCAGAGAGCACGGTGTAACGCCTTCCTTGATCCACACACTCAGATGGGCTGTTAATGATAGGCTAGAGGGAAGCCACTCACCAAGCAGGACCCCTAGAACCCTGAAACCCTTTAACCCCTATACAGGGATTAGGAATTGCACAGGGCCCAAGGTGATTAATACCTGTGGAAGGCTGCAGTTCCAGAGAATAGTAGTCAGGCAGGGTCAAAACATTAATTGAGGAACAGGAACAGAATGGGACGGCCAGGACTTAATCAGAAAACAAGCAGAGGTGAAATGCTGATCGGCCAACAAGGTACATAAACAGCAAGCAGGAAAAGTAGTCAGGTAACAAGCACACAAAATCATAAAACTGAACTGGGGGTAAAAGCAGAGCTATGTCTGGCAGTGGTCTGCAGACAGGATGGGCATAAAAAAGGGTGTGGTGTCTTCCCATTGGTTGTAGCTGAATGATGGTATTTAATCTGTGAGATACCCACCAGCTACATTCAGCCAGAGATTCTGCATCTGTCAAGGTAATGCAGCCCAGTGGGTGAGCATAACCTGCGTCCACCTGCGCCGCTGGCATTGACTCCTCTCCCATCATCAGCACTATTCATGAAAGGAACACGTTGTCACCTGGCGACCGGAGTACAAATTGACGGAGCGGACTCCGTTGGTGACTTAACAGCCGTGTGCGGCAATGATGCAAACCTGGCTGCGGGCCATCGTCAGGGCAATGTGACACACGTGCCTTGTATGGCTCACGTGTTGAATCTAATTCTCCAGCAATTTTTAAAACACCATCACGGCCTACATGGCCTTGTGCAGCGTGCACGCTCGCTATGTGCTCACTTCCATCGTGCGCACACAGCAGCTCAACAACTTTCGTCGCTACAGAAGTCTTTAGGTCTGGTGGTTAAACGCCTGAAATGCGATGTGCCCACACGCAGGAATTTGAATCTGCACATGTTGCAGCGTTTGTGGCAGCACCGCCGAACCCTGCTGCAATACGTTATGACATATAGCCTGGGATAACTTGATCCAGAGGTGGTGCAGATCACTCTGCTGGAGTGGTGTCAGATCAAGGACCTATGCACCCTGCTACACAGTTTACAAATGTCGACGAAGATGTTTAGCACTGGCAATGTCATTCTCAGCGTGACAATTCTGGTCATCTACATGATGGAGCGCACTGTAATTATTATTCGGAGTCAGGTGTTGGGACAAGAGGAAGGGGAGGAAGTACAGGAGGAGTCATATGCGGAAGGGATAACAAGATCTACGAGGTCCAGATGGTCAGCGGCACCTATGCGGCAGTCATGGTGAGGGAGAGGGATTAACAAGGGCGCATAGTATCAGCAAAAAGTGTTGAGGAAGGTGCAAGAGCCCATGAAGAAATGGAGGACGAACTGGCGATGGGCATGGAAGACTCAGCAGATGAGTGAGAGCTTGCTCACATTTCGGTTGTGCGAGGTTGTGGGGAGAGGGCAGAGGAAGGAGGCACGATTCTCACCTTTCTGCCACCAACACACCAAGGACTTGGTCCTCCTGGATGCACAAGACACATGAGCGGCTTCTTGCTGCACTACCTACAACATGACCCTCGGATTGTACGAATTCAAAGTAATCCAGAATACTGGGTTGCCACACTGTTACATCCCCGGTACAAGACAAAATTTGGCGAAATAATTCCTGCCATAGAAATGGACGCACGTATACAGGAGTATCTGCAGAATGTGGTACGCAATCTTAGATCTGCTTTTCCACTAAACACCAGTGCTGCACAGAGTGAATCTCAACGCTTTGTCATGGATAGGAGGAAATGGTCTTTTACTTGTCCACATCTGAGGGACCGAGGGCTGGCTGCTGTGCTGAGATGGCGTTGAGTACGGTGTCCCTGCAGAGTTGCACTTTTGGTCATATACCAAAATGAGTTGAAAAAGGACAGATGCTGGTGGAAAGGGGAACAGGTGTGTTGGAAAGGGGAAAAAAGTTTTGGTCCGTGGATTTGGTGGTTAAGCAACAGTAACATTTGCTGAAGAAACACCATCTGTTACAGTGGGACTGGCAGATTTGGATAAAGTGGTATATACTATGTTACCGCTATATAACGAAAATTAATAAGAAAAGAAAGAGAAAGGTATATATCCCCATCAGCAGTCAGTGTCCACTGTGCTCCCAGTTGGAAAAGGAGAGGTTGGCAACTGGAAGGTTTGGTGGAGGATACAGAGCTGTGTGGCTATGAAACTAATAGTAGCCTGAACCGAGTTAGACGCCATTCGGATCTGGACACTGTGAGCCCTGTTAGCGTCACAGGGTCCACATGTCCACCCAGCCCAGGAACTCCCTGTTAACAACACAGGGGCCATTGAGTACGCTGACCGTGTGCGTAGGGGCACACCTGTGGACAGCAGGCGCATCAGCAGCAGCAGGCCTGTTAATGCCACTGGGCTGCACAAGCAGGACTGGTAGGACAGGAGCTGGTCTTAACCGTTCTGCGTCACCAACTGTGGTGGTCGCCTGCATCGACACCCTATCCCTGCCTACCTCTGGCCTAAAGCCGCAATGGGTTCAACACATGGAGGTGTGCTCTTTCGGAGCATAATAGAAGACTGCGCACCTCCTTGTTGGCTCCAGCCCCTTTTATAACCTGTGTCCGCCCCAAACCAGGGTGAACCACAATGCACCTCCTGGAGACAAAAGTAGAGTGACACGTCATGAGTGGCATAACTAGCGTCCTATTTGGAACAGCAACTTCAATGATGACCTCATGGCTGCCATGACCCAAACACCTCACCAGTCATCGTCTGACCATCAATAATGCGGTGAAAAGTCATAGGGGTGGGCCTCTGCAAGCCATTTGGGAGGACACCTGATGCCCTGTGGTCTATATGTGCCCCCCCACATCAGGGGCAGGGCCAAAGAGTTCATTACCGGACCTAGTCTCTGATGCAGTAAGTGCCTGAGCATGCTCAGTAGCATGAAATACAGTCTCTGAAAAAAGACTATCAGCTTTAGCATGGTGTCTAGGCACAAAACAGGACTTAGACCCGGCACGGAATGCAAGCACCAGTGCAAAGAGGCTTTTCACACTTAGTGTGGGAGCATGCGCTGTATCCCGAAATGAAGCGTCAGGAATAACACAGTCAGGCTGAGCATACTCACTAGGCGAAACACTGTAATTAGGCTGCAGCTGGGGTAAATCGGCACACGCATGCGCACTAGCTGCCTCTCCACACTTAGACGTGGAGGGGAAATTGCTCTTGGAGATGCTGTCTATGAACAGAAGGAAAAGCTAAAGGAAGCCTGACTTTCTATCCCTCCGAATTATGAAATGCAGCAATGAATTCCATGAGTTTGCTATAACATTAGCGTAGCAAAATGTGCATGAGGGTGTCATGTAGAGGTGCTATAAATAACTTGTCACCAGTGGGGCACTAATGGAATACAACAGGCAGTTCTATGATGCCACTAAATGGCAGTATTTTGTGCTATCATTATAGCTTATTAAAAACAGAGCAGGAGGGTGTCATGCAGAGGTGCTAGAAATAGCTTGGCACCAGTGGGGCACTAATGGAATACAACAGCCAGTTCTATGATGCCACTAAATGGCAGTATTTTTTGCTATCATTATAGCTTATTAAAAACAGAGCAGGAGGGTGTCATGCAGAGGTGCTAGAAATAGCTTGGCACCAGTGGGGCACTAATGGAATACAACAGCCAGTTCTATGATGCCACTAAATGGCAGTATTTTTTCCTATCATTATAGCTTATTAAAAACAGAGCAGGAGGGTATCATGCAGAGGTGCTGCACATAGATTTGCACTAGTGTGACTAGACAAAAGTCCAATAGCCACGTTTAGGATGCCACTAGGTACACTGACTGTTTGCTAGCATAATGGCTTAGTTAAAAAGAGTTGGAGTGTGCAATGCAGGCAGACGTGCTGCAAATATCTTTACAATAGTGTGAATAGACAAAAGTACAATAGCCAAGTTTAGGATACCACTAGGTACACTGACTATTTGCTAGTATAATGGCTTAGTTAAAAAGAGTTTGAGTGTGCAATGCAGACAGACGTGCTGCAAATATCTTTACAATAGTGTGAATAGACAAAAGTACAATAGCCACGTTTAGGATGCCACTAGGTACACTGACTGCTAGTATAATGGCTTAGTTAAAAAGAGTTTGAGTGTGCAATGCAGGCAGACGTGCTGCAAATATCTTTACAATAGTGTGAATAGACAAAAGTACAATAGCCACGTTTAGGATGCCACTAGGTACACTGACTGCTAGTATAATGGCTTAGTTAAAAAGAGTTTGAGTGTGCAATGCAGGCAGACGTGCTGCAAATATCTTTACAATAGTGTGAATAGACAAAAGTACAATAGCCACGTTTAGGATGCCACTAGGTACACTGACTGTTTGCTAGTATAATGGCTTAGTTAAAAAGAGTTTGAGTGTGCAATGCAGGCAGACGTGCTGCAAATATCTTTACAATAGTGTGAATAGACAAAAGTACAATAGCCACGTTTAGGATGCCACTAGGTACACTGACTGTTTGCTAGTATAATGGCTTAGTTAAAAAGAGTTTGAGTGTGCAATGCAGGCACACGTGCTGCAAATATCTTTACAATAGTGTGAATAGACAAAAGTACAATAGCCACGTTTGAGATGCCACTAGGTACACTGACTGTTTGCTAGTATAATGGCTTAGTTAATAAAAGTTATAGTGTGCAATGCAGGCAGACGTGCTGCAAATATCTTTACAATAGTGTGAATAGACAAAAGTACAATAGCCAAGTTTAGGATGCCACTAGGTACACTGACTGCTAGTATAATGGCTTAGTTAAAAAGAGTTTGAGTGTGCAATGCAGGCAGACGTGCTGCAAATATCTTTACAATAGTGTGAATAGACAAAAGTACAATAGCCACGTTTAGGATGCCACTAGGTACACTGACTGTTTGCTAGTATAATGGCTTAGTTAAAAAGAGTTTGAGTGTGCAATGCAGGCAGACGTGCTGCAAATATCTTTACAATAGTGTGAATAGACAAAAGTACAATAGCCACGTTTAGGATGCCACTAGGTACACTGACTGCTAGTATAATGGCTTAGTTAAAAAGAGTTTGAGTGTGCAATGCAGGCAGACGTGCTGCAAATATCTTTACAATAGTGTGAATAGACAAAAGTACAATAGCCACGTTTAGGATGCCACTAGGTACACTGACTGTTTGCTAGTATAATGGCTTAGTTAAAAAAAGTTGGAGTGTGCAATGCAGGCAGACGTGCTGCAAATATCTTTACAATAGTGTGAATAGACAAAAGTACAATAGCCACGTTTAGGATGCCACTAGGTACACTGACTGCTAGTATAATGGCTTAGTTAAAAAGAGTTTGAGTGTGCAATGCAGGCAGACGTGCTGCAAATATCTTTACAATAGTGTGAATAGACAAAAGCACAATAGCCACGTTTAGGATGCCACTAGGTACACTGACTGCTAGTATAATGGCTTAGTTAAAAAGAGTTTGAGTGTGCAATGCAGGCAGACGTGCTGCAAATATCTTTACAATAGTGTGAATAGACAAAAGTACAATAGCCACGTTTAGGATGCCACTAGGTACACTGACTGCTAGTATAATGGCTTAGTTAAAAAGAGTTTGAGTGTGCAATGCAGGCAGACGTGCTGCAAATATCTTTACAATAGTGTGAATAGACAAAAGTACAATAGCCACGTTTAGGATGCCACTAGGTACACTGACTGCTAGTATAATGGCTTAGTTAAAAAGAGTTTGAGTGTGCAATGCAGGCAGACATGCTGCAAATATCTTTACAATAGTGTGAATAGACAAAAGTACAATAGCCACGTTTAGGATGCCACTAGGTACACTGACTGCTAGTATAATGGCTTAGTTAAAAAAAGTTGGAGTGTGCAATGCAGGCAGACGTGCTGCAAATATCTTTACAATAGTGTGAATAGACAAAAGTACAATAGCCACGTTTAGGATGCCACTAGGTACACTGACTGCTAGTATAATGGCTTAGTTAAAAAGAGTTTGAGTGTGCAATGCAGGCAGACGTGCTGCAAATATCTTTACAATAGTGTGAATAGACAAAAGTACAATAGCCACGTTTAGGATGCCACTAGGTACACTGACTGCTAGTATAATGGCTTAGTTAAAAAAAGTTTGAGTGTGCAATGCAGGCAGACGTGCTGCAAATATCTTTACAATAGTGTGAATAGACAAAAGTACAATAGCCACGTTTAGGATGCCACTAGGTACACTGACTGCTAGTATAATGGCTTAGTTAAAAAGAGTTTGAGTGTGCAATGCAGGCAGACGTGCTGCAAATATCTTTACAATAGTGTGAATAGACAAAAGTACAATAGCCACGTTTAGGATGCCACTAGGTACACTGACTGCTAGTATAATAGCTTAGTTAAAAAGAGTTTGAGTGTGCAATGCAGGCAGACGTGCTGCAAATATCTTTACAATAGTGTGAATAGACAAAAGTACAATAGCCACGTTTAGGATGCCACTAGGTACACTGACTGCTAGTATAATGGCTTAGTTAAAAAGAGTTTGAGTGTGCAATGCAGGCAGACGTGCTGCAAATATCTTTACAATAGTGTGAATAGACAAAAGTACAATAGCCACGTTTAGGATGCCACTAGGTACACTGACTGCTAGTATAATGGCTTAGTTAAAAAGAGTTTGAGTGTGCAATGCAGGCAGACGTGCTGCAAATATCTTTACAATAGTGTGAATAGACAAAAGTACAATAGCCACGTTTAGGATGCCACTAGGTACACTGACTGCTAGTATAATGGCTTAGTTAAAAAGAGTTTGAGTGTGCAATGCAGGCAGACGTGCTGCAAATATCTTTACAATAGTGTGAATAGACAAAAGTACAATAGCCACGTTTAGGATGCCACTAGGTACACTGACTGTTTGCTAGTATAATGGCTTAGTTAAAAAAAGTTGGAGTGTGCAATGCAGGCAGACGTGCTGCAAATATCTTTACAATAGTGTAAATAGACAAAAGTACAATAGCCACGTTTAGGATGCCACTAGGTACACTGACTGCTAGTATAATGGCTTAGTTAAAAAGAGTTTGAGTGTGCAATGCAGGCAGACGTGCTGCAAATATCTTTACAATAGTGTGAATAGACAAAAGTACAATAGCCACGTTTAGGATGCCACTAGGTACACTGACTGCTAGTTTAATGGCTTAGTTAAAAAGAGTTTGAGTGTGCAATGCAGGCAGACGTGCTGCAAATATCTTTACAATAGTGTGAATAGACAAAAGTACAATGGCCACGTTTAGGATGCCACTAGGTACACTGACTGCTAGTATAATGGCTTAGTTAAAAAGAGTTTGAGTGTGCAATGCAGGCAGACGTGCTGCAAATATCTTTACAATAGTGTGAATAGACAAAAGTACAATATCCACGTTTAGGATGCCACTAGGTACACTGACTGTTAGTATAATGGCTTAGTTAAAAAGAGTTTGAGTGTGCAATGCAGGCAGACGTGCTGCAAATATCTTTACAATAGTGTGAATAGACAAAAGTACAATAGCCACGTTTTGGATGCCACTAGGTACACTGACTGTTTGCTAGTATAATGGTTTAGTTAAAAAGAGTTTGAGTGTGCAATGCAGGCAGACGTGCTGCAAATATCTTTACAATAGTGTGAATAGACAAAAGTACAATAGCCACGTTTAGGATGCCACTAGGTACACTGACTGCTAGTATAATGGCTTAGTTAAAAAGAGTTTGAGTGTGCAATGCAAGCAGACGTGCTGCAAATATCTTTACAATAGTGTGAATAGACAAAAGTACAATAGCCACGTTTAGGATGCCACTAGGTACACTGACTGCTAGTATAATGGCTTAGTTAAAAAGAGTTTGAGTGTGCAATGCAGGCAGACGTGCTGCAAATATCTTTACAATAGTGTGAATAGACAAAAGTACAATAGCCACGTTTAGGATGCCACTAGGTACACTGACTGCTAGTATAATGGCTTAGTTAAAAAGAGTTTGAGTGTGCAATGCAGGCAGACGTGCTGCAAATATCTTTACAATAGTGTCAATAGACAAAAGTACAATAGCCACGTTTTGGATGCCACTAGGTACACTGACTGTTTGCTAGTATAATGGTTTAGTTAAAAAGAGTTTGAGTGTGCAATGCAGGCAGACGTCCTGCAAATATCTTTACAATAGTGTGAATAGACAAAAGTACAATAGCCACGTTTAGGATGCCACTAGGTACACTGACTGCTAGTATAATGGCTTAGTTAAAAAGAGTTTGAGTGTGCAATGCAGGCAGACGTGCTGCAAATATCTTTACAATAGTGTGAATAGACAAAAGTACAATAGCCACGTTTAGGATGCCACTAGGTACACTGACTGTTTGCTAGTATAATGGCTTAGTTAAAAAGAGTTTGAGTGTGCAATGCAGGCAGACGTGCTGCAAATATCTTTACAATAGTGTGAATAGACAAAAGTACAATAGCCACGTTTAGGATGCCACTAGGTACACTGACTGCTAGTTTAATGGCTTAGTTAAAAAGAGTTTGAGTGTGCAATGCAGGCAGACGTGCTGCAAATATCTTTACAATAGTGTGAATAGACAAAAGTACAATAGCCACGTTTAGGATGCCACTAGGTACACTGACTGCTAGTATAATGGCTTAGTTAAAAAGAGTTTGAGTGTGCAATGCAGGCAGACGTGCTGCAAATATCTTTACAATAGTGTGAATAGACAAAAGTACAATAGCCACGTTTAGGATGCCACTAGGTACACTGACTGCTAGTATAATGGCTTAGTTAAAAAGAGTTTGAGTGTGCAATGCAGGCAGACGTGCTGCAAATATCTTTACAATAGTGTGAATAGACAAAAGTACAATAGCCACGTTTTGGATGCCACTAGGTACACTGACTGTTTGCTAGTATAATGGTTTAGTTAAAAAGAGTTGAGTGTGCAATGCAGGCAGACGTGCTGCAAATATCTTTACAATAGTGTGAATAGACAAAAGTACAATAGCCACGTTTAGGATGCCACTAGGTACACTGACTGCTAGTATAATGGCTTAGTTAAAAAGAGTTTGAGTGTGCAATGCAGGCAGACGTGCTGCAAATATCTTTACAATAGTGTGAATAGACAAAAGTACAATAGCCACGTTTTGGATGCCACTAGGTACACTGACTGTTTGCTAGTATAATGGTTTAGTTAAAAAGAGTTTGAGTGTGCAATGCAGGCAGACGTGCTGCAAATATCTTTACAATAGTGTGAATAGACAAAAGTACAATATCCACGTTTAGGGTGCCACTAGGTACACTGACTGCTAGTATAATGGCTTAGTTAAAAAGAGTTTGAGTGTGCAATGCAGGCAGACGTGCTGCAAATATCTTTACAATAGTGTGAATAGAAAAAAGTACAATAGCAACGTTTAGGATGCCACTAGGTACACTGACTGCTAGTATAATGGCTTAGTTAAAAAGAGTTTGAGTGTGCAATGCAGGCAGACGTGCTGCAAATATCTTTACAATAGTGTGAATAGACAAAAGTACAATAGCCACGTTTAGGATGCCACTAGGTACACTGACTGTTTGCTAGTATAATGGCTTAGTTAAAAAGAGTTTGAGTGTGCAATGCAGGCAGACGTGCTGCAAATATCTTTACAATAGTGTGAATAGACAAAAGTACAATAGCCACGTTTAGGATGCCACTAGGTACACTGACTGTTTGCTAGTATAATGGCTTAGTTAAAAAAAGTTGGAGTGTGCAATGCAGGCAGACGTGCTGCAAATATCTTTACAATAGTGTGAATAGACAAAAGTACAATAGCCAAGTTTAGGATGCCACTAGGTACACTGACTGCTAGTATAATGGCTTAGTTAAAAAGAGTTTGAGTGTGCAATGCAGGCAGACGTGCTGCAAATATCTTTACAATAGTGTGAATAGACAAAAGTACAATAGCCACGTTTAGGATGCCACTAGGTACACTGACTGCTAGTTTAATGGCTTAGTTAAAAAGAGTTTGAGTGTGCAATGCAGGCAGACGTGCTGCAAATATTTTTACAATAGTGTGAATAGACAAAAGTACAATGTCCACGTTTAGGATGCCACTAGGTACACTGACTGCTAGTATAATGGCTTAGTTAAAAAGAGTTTGAGTGTGCAATGCAGGCAGACGTGCTGCAAATATCTTTACAATAGTGTGAATAGACAAAAGTACAATAGCCACGTTTAGGATGCAACTAGGTACACTGACTGCTAGTATAATGGCTTAGTTAAAAAGAGTTTGAGTGTGCAATGCAGGCAGACGTGCTGCAAATATCTTTACAATAGTGTGAATAGACAAAAGTACAATAGCCACGTTTTGGATGCCACTAGGTACACTGACTGTTTGCTAGTATAATGGTTTAGTTAAAAAGAGTTTGAGTGTGCAATGCAGGCAGACGTGCTGCAAATATCTTTACAATAGTGTGAATAGACAAAAGTACAATAGCCACGTTTAGGATGCCACTAGGTACACTGACTGCTAGTATAATGGCTTAGTTAAAAAGAGTTTGAGTGTGCAATGCAAGCAGACGTGCTGCAAATATCTTTACAATAGTGTGAATAGACAAAAGTACAATAGCCACGTTTAGGATGCCACTAGGTACACTGACTGCTAGTATAATGGCTTAGTTAAAAAGAGTTTGAGTGTGCAATGCAGGCAGACGTGCTGCAAATATCTTTACAATAGTGTGAATAGACAAAAGTACAATAGCCACGTTTAGGATGCCACTAGGTACACTGACTGCTAGTATAATGGCTTAGTTAAAAAGAGTTTGAGTGTGCAATGCAGGCAGACGTGCTGCAAATATCTTTACAATAGTGTGAATAGACAAAAGTACAATAGCCACGTTTTGGATGCCACTATGTACACTGACTGTTTGCTAGTATAATGGTTTTGTTAAAAAGAGTTTGAGTGTGCAATGCAGGCAGACGTCCTGCAAATATCTTTACAATAGTGTGAATAGACAAAAGTACAATAGCCACGTTTAGGATGCCACTAGGTACACTGACTGCTAGTATAATGGCTTAGTTAAAAAGAGTTTGAGTGTGCAATGCAGGCAGACGTGCTGCAAATATCTTTACAATAGTGTGAATAGACAAAAGTACAATAGCCACGTTTAGGATGCCACTAGGTACACTGACTGTTTGCTAGTATAATGGCTTAGTTAAAAAGAGTTTGAGTGTGCAATGCAGGCAGACGTGCTGCAAATATCTTTACAATAGTGTGAATAGACAAAAGTACAATAGCCACGTTTAGGATGCCACTAGGTACACTGACTGCTAGTTTAATGGCTTAGTTAAAAAGAGTTTGAGTGTGCAATGCAGGCAGACGTGCTGCAAATATCTTTACAATAGTGTGAATAGACAAAAGTACAATAGCCACGTTTAGGATGCCACTAGGTACACTGACTGCTAGTATAATGGCTTAGTTAAAAAGAGTTTGAGTGTGCAATGCAGGCAGACGTGCTGCAAATATCTTTACAATAGTGTGAATAGACAAAAGTACAATAGCCACGTTTAGGATGCCACTAGGTACACTGACTGCTAGTATAATGGCTTAGTTAAAAAGAGTTTGAGTGTGCAATGCAGGCAGACAAGCTGCAAATATCTTTACAATAGTGTGAATAGACAAAAGTACAATAGCCACGTTTTGGATGCCACTAGGTACACTGACTGTTTGCTAGTATAATGGTTTAGTTAAAAAGAGTTTGAGTGTGCAATGCAGGCAGACGTGCTGCAAATATCTTTACAATAGTGTGAATAGACAAAAGTACAATAGCCACGTTTAGGATGCCACTAGGTACACTGACTGCTAGTATAATGGCTTAGTTAAAAAGAGTTTGAGTGTGCAATGCAGGCAGACGTGCTGCAAATATCTTTACAATAGTGTGAATAGACAAAAGTACAATAGCCACGTTTAGGATGCCACTAGGTACACTGACTGCTAGTATAATGGCTTAGTTAAAAAGAGTTTGAGTGTGCAATGCAGGCAGACGTGCTGCAAATATCTTTACAATAGTGTGAATAGACAAAAGTACAATAGCCAAGTTTAGGATGCCACTAGGTACACTGACTGCTAGTATAATGGCTTAGTTAAAAAGAGTTTGAGTGTGCAATGCAGGCAGACGTGCTGCAAATATCTTTACAATAGTGTGAATAGACAAAAGTACAATAGCCACGTTTAGGATGCCACTAGGTACACTGACTGCTAGTATAATGGCTTAGTTAAAAAGAGTTTGAGTGTGCAATGCAGGCAGACGTGCTGCAAATATCTTTACAATAGTGTGAATAGACAAAAGTACAATAGCCAAGTTTAGGATGCCACTAGGTACACTGACTGCTAGTATAATGGCTTAGTTAAAAAGAGTTTGAGTGTGCAATGCAGGCAGACGTGCTGCAAATATCTTTACAATAGTGTGAATAGACAAAAGTACAATAGCCACGTTTTGGATGCCACTAGGTACACTGACTGTTTGCTAGTATAATGGTTTAGTTAAAAAGAGTTTGAGTGTGCAATGCAGGCAGACGTGCTGCAAATATCTTTACAATAGTGTGAATAGACAAAAGTACAATAGCCACGTTTAGGATGCCACTAGGTACACTGACTGCTAGTATAATGGCTTAGTTAAAAAGAGTTTGAGTGTGCAATGCAGGCAGACGTGCTGCAAATATCTTTACAATAGTGTGAATAGACAAAAGTACAATAGCCACGTTTAGGATGCCACTAGGTACACTGACTGCTAGTATAATGGCTTAGTTAAAAAGAGTTTGAGTGTGCAATGCAGGCAGACGTGCTGCAAATATCTTTACAATAGTGTGAATAGACAAAAGTACAATAGCCACGTTTAGGATGCCACTAGGTACACTGACTGTTTGCTAGTATAATGGCTTAGTTAAAAAGAGTTTGAGTGTGCAATGCAGGCAGACGTGCTGCAAATATCTTTACAATAGTGTGAATAGACAAAAGTACAATAGCCACGTTTAGGATGCCACTAGGTACACTGACTGTTTGCTAGTATAATGGCTTAGTTAAAAAGAGTTTGAGTGTGCAATGCAGGCAGACGTGCTGCAAATATCTTTACAATAGTGTGAATAGACAAAAGTACAATAGCCACGTTTAGAATGCCACTAGGTACACTGACTGCTAGTATAATGGCTTAGTTAAAAAGAGTTTGAGTGTGCAATGCAGGCAGACGTGCTGCAAATATCTTTACAATAGTGTGAATAGACAAAAGTACAATAGCCACGTTTTGGATGCCACTAGGTACACTGACTGTTTGCTAGTATAATGGTTTAGTTAAAAAGAGTTTGAGTGTGCAATGCAGGCAGACGTGCTGCAAATATCTTTACAATAGTGTGAATAGACAAAAGTACAATAGCCACGTTTAGGATGCCACTAGGTACACTGACTGCTAGTATAATGGCTTAGTTAAAAAGAGTTTGAGTGTGCAATGCAGGCAGACGTGCTGCAAATATCTTTACAATAGTGTGAATAGACAAAAGTACAATAGCCACGTTTAGGATGCCACTAGGTACACTAACTGCTAGTATAATGGCTTAGTTAAAAAGAGTTTGAGTGTGCAATGCAGGCAGACGTGCTGAAAAATATCTTTGCAATAGTGTGAATAGACAAAAGTACAATATCCACGTTTAGGATGCCACTAGGTACACTGACTGTTTGCTAGTATAATGGCTTAGTTAAAAAGAGTTTGAGTGTGCAATGCAGGCAGACGTGCTGCAAATATCTTTACAATAGTGTGAATAGACAAAAGTACAATAGCCACGTTTAGGATGCCACTAGGTACACTGACTATTTGCTAGTATAATGGCTTAGTTAAAAAAAGTTGGAGTGTGCAATGCAGGCAGACGTGCTGCAAATATCTTTACAATAGTGTGAATAGACAAAAGTACAATAGCCAAGTTTAGGATGCCACTAGGTACACTGACTGCTAGTATAATGGCTTAGTTAAAAAGAGTTTGAGTGTGCAATGCAGGCAGACGTGATACAAATATCTTTACAATAGTGTGAATAGACAAAAGTACAATAGCCACGTTTAGGATGCCACTAGGTACACTGACTGTTTGCTAGTATAATGGCTTAGTTAAAAAGAGTTTGAGTGTGCAATGCAGGCAGACGTGCTGCAAATATCTTTACAATAGTGTGAATAGACAAAAGTACAATAGCCACGTTTAGGATGCCACTAGGTACACTGACTGTTTGCTAGTATAATGGCTTAGTTAAAAAAAGTTGGAGTGTGCAATGCAGGCAGACGTGCTGCAAATATCTTTACAATAGTGTGAATAGACAAAAGTACAATAGCCACGTTTAAGATGCCACTAGGTACACTGCTAGAATAATGGCTTAGTTAAAAAGAGTTTGAGTGTGCAATGCAGGCAGACGTGCTGCAAATATCTTTACAATAGTGTGAATAGACAAAAGTACAATAGCCACGTTTAGGATGCCACTAGGTACACTGACTGCTAGAATAATGGCTTAGTTAAAAAGAGTTTGAGTGTGCAATGCAGGCAGACGTGCTGCAAATATCTTTACAATAGTGTGAATAGACAAAAGTACAATAGCCACGTTTAGGATGCCACTAGGTACACTGACTGCTAGTATAATGGCTTAATTAAAAAGAGTTTGAGTGTGCAATGCAGGCAGACGTGCTGCAAATATCTTTACAATAGCGTGAGTAGACAAAAGTACAATAGCCACGTTTAGGATGCCACTAGGTACACTGACTGTTTGCTAGTATAATGGCTTAGTTAAAAAAAGTTGGAGTGTGCAATGCAGGCAGACGTGCTGCAAATATCTTTACAATAGTGTGAATAGACAAAAGTACAATAGCCACTTCTTGTATGCCACTAGGTACACTGACTGTTTGCTAGTATAATGGCTTAGTTAAAAAGAGTTTGAGTGTGCAATGCAGGCAGACGTGCTGCAAATATCTTTACAATAGTGTGAATAGACAAAAGTACAATAGCCACGTTTAGGATGCCACTAGGTACACTGACTGCTAGTATAATGGCTTAGTTAAAAAGAGTTTGAGTGTGCAATGCAGGCAGACGTGCTGCAAATACCTTTACAATAGTGCGAATAGACAAAAGTACAATAGCCACATTTAGGATGCCACTAGGTACACTGACTGCTAGTATAATGGCTTAGTTAAAAAGAGTTTGAGTGTGCAATGCAGGCAGACGTGCTGCAAATATCTTTACAATAGTGTGAATAGACAAAAGTACAATAGCCACGTTTAGGATGCCACTAGGTACACTGACTGTTTGCAAGTATAATGGCTTAGTTAAAAAAAGTTGGAGTGTGCAATGCAGGCAGACGTGCTGCAAATATCTTTACAATAGTGTGAATAGACAAAAGTACAATAGCCACTTCTTTTATGCCACTAGGTACACTGACTGTTTGCTAGTATAATGGCTTAGTTAAAAAGAGTTGGAGTGTGCAATGCAGGCAGACGTGCTGCAAATATCTTTGCACTACTGTGACTACACAAAAGTCCAATAGCCACGTTTAGGATGCCACTAGGTACACTGACTGTTTGCTAGTATAATGGCTTAGTTAAAAAAAGTTGGAGTGTGCAATGCAGGCAGACGTGCTGCAAATATCTTTACAATAGTGTGAATAGACAAAAGTACAATAGCCACGTTTAGGATGCCACTAGGTACACTGACTGTTTGCTAGTATAATGGCTTAGTTACAAAGAGTTGGAGAGTGCAATGCAGGCAGACGTGATGCAAATATCTTTGCAATAGTGTGACTAGACAAAAGTACAATAGCCACGTTTAGGATGCCACTAGGTACACTGACTGTTTGCTAGTATAATGGCTTAGTTAAAAACAGTAGGAGTGTGCAATGCAGGCAGACGTGCTGCAAATATCTTTGCACTACTGTGACTACACAAAAGTCCAATAGCCACGTTTAGGATGCCACTAGGTACATTGACTGTTTGCTAGTATAATGGCTTAGTTAAAAAGAGTTGGAGTGTGCAATGCAGGCAGACGTGCTGCAAATATCTTTGCACTACTGTGACTACACAAAAGTACAATAGCCACGTTTAGGATGCCACTAGGTACACTGACTGCTAGTATAATGGCTTAGTTAAAAAGAGTTTGAGTGTGCAATGCAGGCAGACGTGCTGCAAATATCTTTACAATAGTGTGAATAGACAAAAATACAATAGCCACGTTTAGGATGCCACTAGGTACACTGACTGTTTGCTAGTATAATGGCTTAGTTAAAAAAAGTTGGAGTGTGCAATGCAGGCAGACGTGCTGCAAATATCTTTACAATAGTGTGAATAGACAAAGGTACAATAGCCACTTCTTGTATGCCACTAGGAACACTGACTGTTTGCTAGTATAATGGCTTAATTAAAAAGACTTGGAGTGTGCAATGCAGGCAGACGTGCTGCAAATATCTTTGCACTACTGTGACTACACAAAAGTCCAATAGCCACGTTTAGGATGCCACTAGGTACACTGACTGTTTGCTAGTATAATGGCTTAGTTTAAAAAAGTTGGAGTGTGCAATGCAGGCAGACGTGCTGCAAATATCTTTAAAATAGTGTGAATAGACAAAAGTACAATAGCCACGTTTAGGATGCCACTAGGTACACTGACTGTTTGCTAGTATAATGGCTTAGTTACAAAGAGTTGGAGTGTGCAATGCAGGCAGACGTGATGCAAATATCTTTGCAATAGTGTGACTAGACAAAAGTACAATAGCCACGTTTAGGATGCCACTAGGTACACTGACTGTTTGCTAGTATAATGGCTTAGTTAAAAAGAGTTGGAGTGTGCAATGCAGTCAGACGTGCTGCAAATATCTTTGCACTACTGTGACTACACAAAAGTCCAATAGCCACGTTTAGGATGCCACTAGGTACACTGACTGTTTGCTAGTATAATGGCTTAGTTAAAAAGAGTTGGAGTGTGCAATGCAGGCAGACGTGCTGCAAATATCTTTGCACTACTGTGACTACACAAAAGTCCAATAGCCACGTTTAGGATGCCACTAGGTACACTGACTGTTTGCTAGCATAATGGCTTAGTTAAAAAGAGTTTGAGTGTGCAATGCAGGCAGACGTGATGCAAATATCTTTGCAATAGTGTGACTAGACAAAAGTACAATAGCCACGTTTAGGATGCCACTAGGTACACTGACTGTTTGCTAGTATAATGGCTTAGTTAAAAGAGTTGGAGTGTGCAGAGGACAGGAGGGTACAGTGCCAGGATTGTGGGGCTCTGGGTAGAGGAATGGAAACCTGCCTTTCTATTCCCTCCTAATGGTGAAATGCAGCGACGAAATCCCTGACCTTGGCTGCACAGACGCTGTCTCTGTTTTCAGGACCTGTCACCTATGGCTCTCTGACCCTGCCGGTTTCAGCCCTTAAAAGGACTGATAGAAAGTGCTCTCCCTAAGCTTTCTAACGCTGTGTATGGAGCGCATACAGCTGTATCGGCGATAGGACTCAGGAGGACGGAGCTGCGACAGTGATGTCTGACACCAAAGACGCAGAAGAGATAATGGCGTCCTGGAGGAAAATGTCCGGTTTTATAATGCAGGGACATGTGACATGGACATCCTATTACACATGCCGTTGCTTCTCTGGCTAAAAGTCCACTTAGCTGTGTGTGTGTCTGGGATTGGCTGACATGCTGGCCCGCCCCACTACACGCGCGCGCTTTGGGAAGGAAGACAAGGAAAAAAAAAAAAAAATGGCGATCGCCATTATAGAAACAGCAGTGATCTGAAGGCGCTGTTCACGCACACTATACACTGAAATGCCATAATAGTGTGATTCACAGAGTGACTTACACTATTACAGCGGAAACCAAGCTAGGAATTAGCTGGTTTTTTGCTGCTAGAACCGTCCTCGAACGTTTCTAGAACTATCGAGCTTTTGCAAAAAACTCGAGTTCTAGTTCGATCTAGAACAGGCCCCAAAATCACTCGAGCCTAGAACTGGAGAACCTCGAACCACGAACCGCGCTCAACTCTAGTTGTCATCCCAATCAGGTATCTGTGTCTCATCATCATCAGTATGTTCCTTATTGTCTCCACCAACAGGTGTTACAGTTTGGGAATGAGGGTCTACATTATGCTCAGAAACTTGGTCATCAGGGCTTGAATCTGACTCACAAAGCCTCTGGGCATCACTTCAGACCATTTCCTGGTCTGTACTCACTGTAGCTTGGGAGCAGACCTCTGATTCACAGGCTATAGTGTGATTGAACAGCTCTGCAGACTCAGCCATCTCTGTTACACCATACTCTGCAGGGCGGGTGGAGACTTGAGATCTGGGAGAAAGCAAGTGCGATTGGGGTGACAACTCAGAGGACTGTTGTTTTTTTGGATGTTGAAGTTGAGGTGGAGGAGACACCACTAGTTGGAGCACTTGAGATCCATTCAAGCATGTTCTTTTTTTGTGCATCATCTACCTTTGTTACAGTTGTTCGGTTCCGTAAAAAAGGTAGCACATCCGATTGTCCATGGAATGTAGTAGATATCTTACTTTTGCTGGAAGATGGCCTTTCTTCAGCAGATGTTAATGTAGCTTTCCCACCTAACTCATGGACACAAACTTTTTTTCCTTTTCCAACACACCTGTTCCCCTTTCCACCAACATCTGTCCTTTTGCCACTCATTTTGTTAGCAACAAGATTGGACACTTAAAATGTGGTATCAAAAATAGACAGGTGTTTACAATGCAGAGGTGGTGTAGCTTTATTGACAGCTGAAGAACCAACACTAACTATCCCAGTCAATTTTAGTATGCCCCTAAGAGTAACAGCACAGTTTGCAATTAGAATTGCGTAGCAAACATGGACATGTGTGTAGCATGCACAGGTGCTGTACCGTGAATGACAGCAAAGGAATACTAAGGTAGTATCTCAGACAATTTTAGTATGCCCCTAACAGTGGCAGCACAGCTTGCAACTAAAATTGCGTAGCAAAAATGGACAGGTGTGTAGCATGCACAGGTGCTGTACCGTGATTGCCAGCAAAGGAACACTAAGATAGTATCCCAGACAATTTTAGTATGCCCCTAACATTGGCAGCACAGTTTGCAATTAGAATTGCGTAGCAAAAATGGACAGGTGTGTAGCATGCACAGGTGCTGTACCATGATTGGCAGCAAAAGAACACTAAGGTAGTATCCCAGAAAATTTTAGTATGCCCCCAACAGTGGCAGTACAGTTTGCAATTAGAATTACGTAGCTAAAAATGGACAGGTGTGTACAATGCAGAGGTGGTCTAGCTTTACTGACAGCTGAAGAACCAACACTAACTATCCCAGTCAATTTTAGTATGCCCCTAACAGTGGCAGCACAGTTTGCAATTAGAAATGCGTAGCAAAATGGGCAGGTGGGTAGAATTCACGGGTGCTGTGGGTCAGTGGACAGCAAAGGAACACTAACTTAGTATTCCAGACACTTTTAGGATGCCACAAAAAGTGTCCGCTCTTTGGGGAAATAAAATAGCATGGCAAAAATGGGCAGGTGGGTAGAATGCACAGGTGCTGTGGGTCAGTGGACACAGCAAAGGAAGCCTCACTTTCTAATGAAAAAATGCAGCAAGGAATTGCCTGAGCTGAGGTAGCCAGATGCTGTTATCTAAAGCCATGCACAGCGTTGGCATGGACCTACCTAGCAGCTATGGCTATGAACACCTGTAAATCAGCCCTGAAAAGGGCTGAAATAACCAGTAGTCCCTAATCCCTAAAGCGCTGTGTAGATTGCACTGTATGGCTATAGCGCACACAGCAACAGCAGCAGCAGCGGGAGCGGGAGCAGTGACTGTCACCCTCCCGCGGCAGAGAGCTAATGGCGGCAATGGGGAAAATGGCCGGATCTTATAGAGCAAAGACATGTGACATGCACAGCCTATGACATATGCCCTTGCTTGTCTGGCAAAAATCCACTTTACAGTATGTGTCTCTGGGATTTGCTGACAGCTTGGCCTGCCCCCCTGTGCGCGCTGTTAGGGGAAAAAAAATGGTGATCGGCATTCTCTGAGCACTCAGCAGCAGCACTGATCTAAACCCCATCCCCCCCGCACAGTATACGCTGAATTTTGATAATAGCGTGATTCACAGTGACTAACACTATTACATTGAAAAGCCAGCTAGTAACTAGATAGGCTTTTTGTTGATCGAACCGTTCTCGAACGTAACTCGAACTGTCGAGCTTTTAGCAAAAAGCTCAAGTTCGCTGAACGTCTCGAACACCCCCCAAAATCACTCAAACATGAAATTGGCGAACATCGAACATCGCTCATCTCTACTATAAATCTATAGCTGTTCCACTGGATCTGTCATCTGTCCTGCATTTTCCTACTCACCTGTTTTTTAACTTACATTTTATCATGTTAATTTTCTCAAATTAATAAAGTATTGGAGTTTTTATGAAAAGTCAAATTTTTTGGGTTATAGGTAAATGCTATCCAGAGGCTTTGTTCAAATTTAGTTTGTTCAGATATTGCCATATTTCTTCTTGAATTAGGTTTGTTAGGCTGGATGTTAGACCTTGGTTTCTGCCTCCCTGAACAATATGTGGTATAGGCAATTCTGAGGAGAATACAGATGAAATGCACATGTTTAATATTTCAGTATTCCTTTTGTCCGCTATGATAATATTATTATGATTATTGTTTTGGGGCCAATGCCATCAGACTTTTATATTTGGCACTAATATGTTTATAAAATTTTGGGAAATTTATTTTAATATCATTGGTGATTTGTTTCTCTGTTGCTAAGAGATATTTTCACTACTTGAATGCTATTTCCAACTTTTCAGCCTGTAAAGATTTAAATGCACTTTGTATTTCTATTTCCCGGGGCTGATGGAGCGGGGGCAGCAAGATGGGATCCCCTCCACGAGTAGGGGCGGTGTAGTCCCGGGGCCCGTTGACAATACACGGGAGTAATGGCTGCTGGAGGTGGCATGCCGGGTTGGACCGGGAGATCAATGGTGTACTCACAGTTCAGTAATCTCACAGAAGTCCAGTGGTAAACCAAGTTGCCAGTGACCGGTTTCCGTCGGGGATTGTATTCAGGTCCCACACCCGGATGTAGTAAACAGGTGTCCCTTCCTCCTGCAGTCTGTGTTTGCCTCTTCTGTGGGATGACTCCGCATGGAATGGGGAAGTCCACTCCTGGTACTGTGTGTGTTTGGGAGCTTTGGCCCGCGAAATCTGACCCTTGGGATTTCTGTGGGTTCTGACGGACACCCTATCCCCCGCGTTGGGCTTCTGTTTCGCTCTCTGGGCTTCTGGAGAACAAGGCCTGAAACCTCGTCCTCTGCTGGTTGATTAACAAGGGGCTTGCAACCTTCCTCATCTTAAGGTCCAGGCACAACGTCTGTGCACGGCCTCCGGACCGGATTTCCGCTATCGGCACTGGTGGGCTACAACCCTTCCCCAGTCCACTTAAGGTCTCCCGCGACCGGATCTCCGTCGCTTGTGGCCCTGTTTACTGTCTGCCACCTAGCCAGGTAGTCCAGGGGCCCCTACCCCTGACTCTACTGCTGTCAGCTTCAACTGTCAACTTGAACTCCCCAAACTAGTCTGTCGTGTTCCTGCCCCTGACACCTCAGGACCCCTAGGTGGGCGTTCTCATCTGCCTGATCCCGCCCACTGGTGTTTCCTTATTATCACGAGGGGGTGGCTATGCTTTAATGGCTGTGTGTTGCAACCCCCAGTCGTGCACTTATCTTAGCTGTGTATCAAAATAAGAGGGACTGCATGTAGATATTTTTTATTATTATTTAAATAAATAATTAAAAAACTGGTGTCTGGTCCCCTCCAATTTTGATACCCAACCATGATAAAGTCTACAGCTGGGGAATGGTATTCTCAGGCTGGGGAGACCCATGCTTATTGGGCCCCCCCAGCCTAAAACTAGCAGTTTGCAGCCGCCCAGGATTATCGCGTCCATTAGCTGCGACAATTTCAGTACTTTACCTGTCTCATCCCAATTGCCCTGGTGTGGTGGCAGTTGGGGCAATAAGGGGTTAATAACAGCTAACAGCTGCCACTAGGCTCTAGATTAGTAATGGGAGGTGTCTATGAGACCCCCATTACTAATCTGTAAGTAAAAAGAAATAAACACAAACACCAAAAAAATCCTTTATTTGAAATAAAATACAAAAAAACCCACCCTCTTTCACCCCTTTATTAACCCCCTAAACACCCAGGTCTGACGTAATCCACACAAGGTGCCACGACAATTCCACTCTACATCACTGAAGGTGCAGTATGTGGGCATAGAACATGACTGTCCGTTGTCTCAGCAATGAGAGGTGACATCACTCAGTTTATTTGCAGTCACAGCTGGAGGTTCCCAAGGTCCTTTACCTGTGACCACAGATAACCTGACCTCAGGTGACCTCATTATTTATTTAAATATTTAAATAATTCTTAAAAAGCACCACATAGCCCTTCATATAGTATAATGGACCCCACATAGCCTTCCCTACAGTATAAAGGACCCCACATAGCCTTCCATACAATTTAAATGGCCATAAATAGCCTTTCGTACAGTATGATGGACCCCACATAGCCATTCATATAGTATAATGGGCTCCATATTACCCTCCATTTAGTATAATGGGCCCCATATTACCCTCCATTTAGTATAATGGGCCCACATTGCCCTCCACATAGTATAATGTGCCCCACATAGCTTTCTATATAGTATAATGCACCCCATAGTCCGCCATATAGAATAATGCACCCACATATTCCTCCATGCAATATAATGCACACCTTAGTACTTCATATGGTATAATGCACCCCTCTATAGTCTTCCAATAGAAAATGGGCCCCACATTGCCTTACTTATAGTATAATGGGTCTCACATTGCCTTCCATATAGTATAATGCATTCCTCAAAGTCCTCCATATAGTGTAATGGACCCCATATTGCCTTCCATATAGTATATTGCACCGCATAGTCCTCGATATAGTATAATGCATCCCCCTATAGGCCTCCATATAGTGTATTGCACTGCATAGTCTTCAATATAGGTTAATGCACCCCTCTATAGTCTTTCATATAGTATAGTACACCCCATAGTCCTCCATATAGTATAATGGACCCTATAGTCTTCCATAAAGTATAATGCACCCCATAGTTTTCCATATGGTATAATGCACCCCCATAGTCCTGAGGGAAAAAACAAAAAACAAAATTATAATACAACCAAGGAGTGCCCATCAACTGAAAAAACCTTATAAGACAAAACCCCTGAAAAGATATTTTATTGAATTAATTTAAAATCAGATATCCAAAAAACAACAACAACACAAATGCACAAAAAAGGTAAAGTGCTATAGTGTTAAAGGCAGGAATGGGCCGAATTGCCCTCTTTCTTTCCCTACCTTATTGCGGAGGTTGGCACCCTAATATTAGGTTTTTTTGTTTGCGCACCATGTCTGTGCATCATATCTGTGCTCTTTGTCTGTGCCCCATGTCTGAGCACTGTGTTTGAGCCTAACTGGGGCCTGCAGAACGGTCTTGCATCATTTTCTGCCAATACCTTCTAGTCTGTGGTGCCTGGGGTCTCCAGAGTCTTGTTTCCTTCCCTTCCTTAGTCTTGGTTACCTACTGTGTCAGCCCATTTTTCAGTTCCAAGATGTGTATCTGGCTGTTTGCAGCTTTTTGGTTTTCTAGTGTTCCGTTTGCACTGAAGATCCTTTTGCTTGCTGCCTGAAAGTACCAGTTAGGTATTTTCAGTTTACCATTGTTAGTAACTTTTTAAGCCTTAGTTTTCTGCTTTCTTTGCTCCTACAAATCTTTTGGGGTTTTGCCCTTTTGTCTAACTATAGTTGATGGGGGCATAAAGGGGGTACTGTTCCACTGGTGTCTTGCACGCCTTCTTAGAACTATCCAACCCCTTGTATTCTCCGCTCTGCTCCCTCTAGTGGCAGGTCTTTTGCTGAGATGATTGCAGCACTTGCAGCTCTGTTATATCCACCTGTCTGGAGATAATACCCCTGGCGATAAGGAGGCGTTGCCAGACTCTGCTGGAATATATATCATTGTGTCCAGTTTCCTTACCCAATCTCCTGCCAGCAGGTGTTATATTAGACTCACTTTCTCCACTTAGGCGTCTGACCTTTTATTTAGTTAGTTTCTGTGTGCGTGCAAGCTATAATCTGTTTTGTTTTTTTGCCCAATTTACACTTTTTCTTGCCCTGTTAGCTTGTTAGGCTCTGTCTATCCAGTCCATTCTCATCTCCACTTCGTCTTGCCTGTTCTTGATCTGGCATACCACTTGTTTGTGTGGTGCCCCTGTGGTTAGGCACTACAGGGGAATACAGCACCTTAACAGCAAGGTGCAGTGCTCTTTGGTTACAAGTGAAAGAGAGAAGAAATGCAGAGTCTTATATTAGATTGAGTAACATTGACTCAGCAGCCCCTACCTTCATATTCCTGGGACTGTTTATATAGTAGGTCCATAAGGGGGTGGAGCCTAGCTGAGCGTGAGACGCGACGTGATTTACAGGACGACTGAGTGACAGTTAGTTAGTTAACAGACAGTCAGTAAGGAGAGACAAGAAGAGACAAGAGTAAATTGATGACTTAAAGAAGTGCTAGAAATAACATAGGCCCGACGTCCTGAGCGAGGGTACCCCAAAAGAAAAGGAAGACACAGGAAAAGGGGTAACCCAGACAGAAAGGGGACACTTTAGGTCTGGCGCGAGCCGGCTGAAGAGTTCAGGTCGACACCGGTATAACGGAACCGAGGAGGTTTGTCAGGTTTATCCCCATACCATTGACCTTTAACCTGGGATCCCAAATTAGAGGAGTCCTGGTACCCATCAAGAGTCTGACTACTAATTCCAAGCCGAGTTCACAACGCTGTTGCGGGATAGATAAAGAAATCATGCAGTATCAGACCCCTGGGAAAACCAGTGACAAGACTAACGAGGGGGTTAAAGAGGGAGTCACAGAGCCCTCAGAGCAGGGACCGAGAAAGAGACATAGAAAGGTTACCTCAGAGAGAGACTCTGTCATTAAATTTCCTCCGAAATTTGTGACCATTGGCCTTCTGGTAACCAAACTGTTTCTGCTGTGTACTGAGCAAAACAAACCAGATGCTAGTAAAAAGGACTTGTTTAAGCTGATGTGGACTCGGTGTGTCGTCTCTCCACCATTCGACATGACCCTGCGACGTCAGAGAAGAAGGCAGCCATCACCGCTCGGTCACTTCCCTCCTGGTCAGCGACCCGACGCCCTGAGGTAAAATACCTCCACCTTATCAGACACCACAGGTGGTGTGACGTATATCCCCAAAATCAGGGCACAAAGCTGGGACTGACCACCTGTGATAACCCCATCGAGAGTAAAGTATCCGTAGTCCCGGCGCCAGAGTACCCCCCTATCGAAAACCCTGATGGTCGACTCATTTGTTTCTGACCTCTTGCTGCTGTTTTTCTCAACCTCATCCAGTCTGCATGTTTTTTCTGGTTTCTGCCTTATGTCTCCTGCATCTTGACTCTCCCGTCAGCTGCTGCAAATCCAGTGACTGCCCTGGAGTGGCACCTGGCGGCTTAATGAGGATCATAACTAACCTCACCACTAGAGGCTCTTTAGAAGACCATGTAGTCACTTAGCTATGCCTCTCCAGGGTAAGCCCGGGTTCCATGGCACAGTGGACAGTGGATCTACACATCATACCTGCCGTCTCACTGTCTTTCCTAACCGTCCCTCTTGGATCAACATATATTCACAGTGTTTTGTTCTAGGAGACTAGATTTGGTAAAAATAACAATAATAAAAATAATTTTCCAATACGGTTTTGTGCTATACAGTTTATGCTATATGGGTTTGTGGCCATATGATTTGAATCTGAGCCTGTTGCGATAATAGCACGTCACAAATATGACCACATGTTTGCCAGGAGACTGGATCATTTAAGCTGTAATGAATATCATTGCTGACAGCAACACATTGCCTTTGTGTGAGAATTTTTTATAATAGTTGTGGTAAGGTTTTTTTAAGATTTCATAATTGTTTGGCTCTATGAAGACAAACTTAACTGTAAGGCCAGGACAAATTCTTTACAGGCCAAACACACCTCAGGAAAGGTAGAGAAAATCTTTAAAACTAACATTCCAAATGTCTGCAAAACTATAAATGTGGCACATGTATCATTCTTTGATACAATAATGAAGAGTTGAACAAATATATAAAATATAATATTCTCAATTTTGTAGAACTTTATAAAAAGAAAAAAATAAATTTCTTCGAAAATAGAAATGTTTGTCTACTCTTGTGAATTTGAATAATGCTCTACGGAACATATTCTGCAATTTCAGTCATATTGTCAATTGGAATAATGTTTTATGGAACATATTCTACAATTTCAGCCATATATATGCCATTTCTTTTTCATATCACACCTTGAAGATTTTCTTACAAATAAAAGCTCTACAAACTCCAGTGAATCCACGTATTTGTTTTTCATTGACTTTATTCTATGAAACACCACTCTGAACTCTAATATTTCATTACATCCTAATATATTGTCTATTTATGTTGTCTTTTTAGGTCAATGATCCCATAATAAAACAAGCTCTATTGACCTAAAAACACTGATTTAAATTTAGAAAACAGGTTAGAAACTTCCTTTTCATCATTTTTTGAGGACTGTCATTTTTTAATGCTGAAGACTGTGTACACTGCCCCTGCTGAAATACAGCATCATCAACGTCATAAAGTAGGCGGTTAACATTTTCGATTGTGAGTTACTGTATCTCTTTGAATTAATTATATTTTATGCCTAAAATAGTCTAAAGTATCCAGTTTTTACCATAAATACTAAATACAGAAATGTTTACTTTATACTACCTATTTTTGTAATATATATACACACACAGTATATATACATATGCATACAGTGAGGAAAATAAGTGTTTGATACACTGACGATTTTGATAGTTTTCCCATTTAGAATGGAGAGATCTGTAATTTTTATTATAGGTACACTTCAACTGTGGTAGACAGAATCCCAAACAAAATACAGAAAATCACATTGTATGTTTTTAAATAATTAATTTGCATGAAATAAGTATTTGATCATGTACCAAGCAGCAAAAATTCTAGCTCGCACAGACCTGTTATTTTTTCTTTATGATGCCCTCCTACTCTGTATTACCTGTATTAATTGCACCTGTTTAAACCCATTACCTGTATAAAAGACACCAGTTCACATAATCTATCACACACCAACCTTTCCACCATGTTTAAGACCAAAGAACTATTTAAGGACAGTAGGGACAAAATTGTAGACCTCCACAAGCTGGGATAAGCTACAGGACAGCAGCTTGGTGAGAAGGCAACAACTGTTGGCACAATTATTAGAAAATCGAAGCTGGTCATTGACAAACTTTAAAAAGGCTTGGACATGTGCTGGACTGAGCAAGGGGACCTTGCATGCCCTGCAGGATTTTAATCCATGATGGTGTAGTGTGTTACTAATGGTAATCTTAGAGACTGTGGTCCCGCCTCTCTTAAGCTCATTGAACAGGTCCTCCCATATAGTTCTGGGCTGATTTCTGGCCTTCTCAGAATCATCCTTACCCCATGATGCGAGAACCTGCATGAAGCCACAGACCGTAAGACTGACAGTCATTTTGTGTTTCTTCCATTTTCTAATAATTGTGCAAACTGTTATCTTATCATCAAGCTGTTTGGGCTTTGTCATGTAGCCCATCCCAGCCTTTTGCAGGTCTGCAATTATATCCCTCATGTCCTTAGCCAGCTCTTTGGTCTTGACAATGATGAAGAGGTTTAAATGTGATAGTGTGAACAGTTGTCTTTAATACAGGTAATGAGTTTAAACAGATGCAGTTAACAAAGGTAATGAGTGCAGAGTAGGAGAGTTTCTTAAAGAAAAAATAACAGGCCTGTGAGAGCCAAAATTCTTGCCGGTTGGTACATGATTACATACTTATTTCATGGAATAAAACGCAAACTATTTAAAAATAAAACAATGTGATTGTCTGGATTTTTTTATTCTGTCTGTCACAGTTGAAGTGTACTTACAATAAAAATCACAGACCTCTCCATTCTTTATAGGTGGGAAAAGTTGCAAAATCGACAGTGTATCAAATAATTTTTTCTTCAGTGTATATAATTTCGGGTTCCTATAATCATTTTGGAAAATACTGGATATTGCACCTTGTCTTATCAGACGGTCTTTTGCAGAAGACCTACTGAGTTTTTACAGAGAGAGGCACTAAAACAGGCAGGTCGACAAACTTCATAGTTGCTGTATAGGGATATTGTAAATATATGAGTCGAAATGAAACCTTCCAAGTTTCAGTTCAGTCTGTGCTCGTCAAATTTACCTGTGTTTGCCGAACAGATCAAAGAACATATCTGAGCCCCATTAAATTCAAAGGAAGGCAAAAACAAAAGCATAGACAACAAGTTTAGGAGGACCCAAAAGCTGCCAAAAAAGCTCTAACCGTTTTACAGTGGAGCCACACTTTTGTGGCACAGTTATTATATTCCTACACTATTAACAAGAAATATTGAGGTGGATGAGTGATAGGAGGGGAAGGCCTGGTTGGCTGGGAAACATCATACCTCATTCAACAGCTCAAACTGCTTTTCTGCTCAGGCAGTCTGGGAGCCCTACTGCATGATGCAACACACAACAAGGAAACCGAACTATGAGTCCTTATCCGGATTTCCCAAAATTAGAAGCCAACATCAGGAAACTGGCATCAATTGCCCCAGACTACAAATATATAAATATACAAATATATAATACTAGAAGGTGGCCCGAATCTACGCATCGGGTATTCTAGAATTTACGTATTGTGTAGTTCATGTATGATTTTTGTTATAGATATAGATATAGATATATGTATATATATATATATATATATATATATATATATATATATATGTTCTTGTGTGTAGTTACCAAGTGTTTGTGTAGTGCGCTGTACATGTTCTGGGTGTTGTCTGGGTGTGGCGGGGGGTGAGAGCGGTGTTGTATGTGTGTTGCGTTGTTTGTGGAGCGCTGTGTGTCTGTCGCGTTGTGTGTTTGTGTGTTGCGTGGTTTGTGTCGGTGTGGTTTGTTTTGGGGGGAGGTATGTTTTGTGCAATGTGTGTGTTGTGCGGTATGTGCGTGTATTTATGTATGCCGCGGTGTTTGTGTGTTGGGTGTTGTGTGTGTGCAGCGTTGTCTGTGTGTGTGGGTGTCTGTGTATGGCGGTGTTTGTGGTTCCCTGTGTGTGTGTGTGTGTGTTGGGGGGAGGTGTGCACCTCCCATCGTGCTCCATCCCCTATGCTGCGCACCCCCATCATGCCCCATCCCCTATGCTGCGCATTCCCCATCGTGTTCCATCCCCCATGCTGCGCACCCCCCATCGTGCTCCATCCCCCATGCTGCGCACTCCCCATCGTGCTCCATCCTCCATGCTGCGCACTCCCCATCATGCTCCATACCCCATGCTGCGCACCCCCCATCGTGCTACATCCCCCATGCTGCGCACCCCCCATCGTGCTACATCCCCCATGCTGCGCACTCCCCATCGTGCTACATCCCCCATGCTGCGCACTCCCCATCGTGCTACATCCCCCATGCTGCGCACCCCCCTCATGCTACATCCCCCATCGTGCTACATCCCCCATCGTGCTACATCCCCCATGCTGCGCACTCCCCATCGTGCTACATCCCCCATGCTGCGCACTCCCCATCGTGCTACATCCCCCATCGTGCTACATCCCCCATGCTGCGCACCCCCCATCGTGCTACATCCCCCATCGTCCTACATCCCCCATCGTGCTACATCCCCCATGCTGCGCACTCCCCATCGTGCTACATCCCCCATGCTGCGCACCCGCCATCGTGCTCCATCCGCCATGCTGTGCACTCCCCATCGTGCTACATCCGCCATGCTGCGCACTCCCCATCGTGCTACATCCCCCATGCTGCGCACTCCCCATCGTGCTACATCCCCCATGCTGCGCACTCCCCATCGTGCTACATCCCCCATGCTGCGCACTCCCCATCGTGCTCCATCCTCCATGCTGCGCACTCCCCATCGTGCTCCATCCTCCATGCTGCGCACTCCCCATCATGCTCCATCCCCCATGCTGCGCACCCCCCATCGTGCTACATCCCCCATGCTGCGCACCCCCCATCGTGCTACATCCCCCATGCTGCGCACTCCTTATCGTGCTACATCCCCCATGCTGCGCACTCCCCATCGTGCTACATCCCCCATCCTGCGCACCCCCCATCGTGCTACATCCCCCATCGTGCTACATCCCCCATCGTGCTACATCCCCCATGCTGCGCACTCCCCATCGTGCTACATCCCCCATGCTGCGCACTCCCCATCGTGCTACATCCCCCATCGTGCTACATCCCCCATGCTGCGCACCCCCATCGTGCTACATCCCCCATCGTGCTACATCCCCCATCGTGCTACATCCCCCATGCTGCGCACTCCCCATCGTGCTACATCCCCCATGCTGCGCACCCGCCATCGTGCTCCATCCGCCATGCTGCGCACTCCCCATCGTGCTACATCCGCCATGCTGCGCACTCCCCATCGTGCTACATCCCCCCTGCTGCGCACTCCCCATCGTGCTACATCCCCCATGCTGCGCACTCCCCATTGTGCTACATCCCCCATGCTGCGCACTCCCCATCGTGCTCCATCCTCCATGCTGCGCACTGCCCATCGTGCTCCATCCTCCATGCTGCGCACTCCCCATCATGCTCCATCCCCCATGCTGCGCACCCCCCATCGTGCTACATCCCCCATGCTGCGCACCCCCCATCGTGCTACATCCCCCATGCTGCGCACTCCTTATCGTGCTACATCCCCCATGCTGCGCACTCCCCATCGTGCTACATCCCCCATGCTGCGCACCCCCCATCGTGCTACATCCCCCATCGTGCTACATCCCCCATCGTGCTACATCCCCCATGCTGCGCACTCCCCATCGTGCTACATTTCCCATGCTGCGCACCCGCCATCGTGCTCCATCCGACATGCTGTGCACTCCCCATCGTGCTACATTCGCCATGCTGCGCACTCCCCATCAAGCTACATCCCCCATGCTGCGCACTCCCCATCGTGCTACATCCCCCATGCTGCACACTCCCCATCGTGCTACATCCCCCATCGTGCTACATCACCCATCGTGCTACATCCCCCATGCTGCGCACTCCCCATCGTGCTACATCCCCCATGCTGCGCACCCACCATTGTGCTCCATCCGCCATGCTGCGCACTCCCCATCGTGCTACATCCCCCATGCTGCGCACTCCCCATCGTGCTACATCCCCCATGCTGCGCACCTCCCCATTGTGCTACATCCCCCATGCTGCGCACTCCCCATCGTGCTACATCCCCCATGCTGCGCACTCCCCATCGTACTACATCCCCCATGCTGCACACTCCCCATCATGTACATCCCCCATGCTGCGCACTCCCCATCGTGCTACATCCCCCATGCTGCGCACTCCCCATCGTGCTACATCCCCCATGCTGCGCACTCCCCATCGTGCTACATCCCCCATGCTGCGCACTCCCCATCGTGCTACATCCCCCATGCTGCGCACCCCATCGTGCTACATCCCCCATGCTGCGCAACCCCCATCGTGCTACATCCCCCATGCTATAATAGTTCTCCTATTATACTCAGAGAGGAGTATAATAGGAGGACTGTAATAGGAGGAGTAGCCCTGGGGGGAGAGGAGTATAATGCCGGCTCCCTGCACATGTGTATCGGGAGCCGGTGTACACTGGTAACTATGATACACATCAGGTAACTAAGGGACCTTAGTTACCCGATGTGTATAATGGTTACCAGCGTTCACGGGCTCCGTCAAGATCCCAGCATCGCAAGGTTATGTCTGGCGCTGCTGGGATCGTGACGGAGCCGGTGTACACTGGTAACTATGATACACATCGGGTAACCAAGGGACCTTAGTTACCCGATGTGTATAATGGTTACCAGCGTTCACGGGCTCCGTCAAGATCCCAGCATCGCAAGGTTATGTCTGGCGCTGCTGGGATCGTGACGGAGCCGGTGTACACTGGTAACTATGATACACATCGGGTAACCAAGGGACCTTAGTTACCCGATGTGTATAATGGTTACTAGCGTTCACGGGCTCCGTCAAGATCCCAGCATCGCAAGGTTATGTCTGGCGCTGCTGGGATCGTGACGGAGCCGGTGTAGAAGCAAGCGATATCCCAGGATGTTGTGAGTGTGTGGATGTGATGTGTGAGGTGTGTGTGAGAGTGAGTGTGATCTGTTGTGTGTGTGTGTACTCACCTGGGAGTCGGAGCTCCGTGTCAGTTGGGCCAGAGCGAGCGTGCATTGCGTGAGGGGGGCGGGGCCTGCAGAGAGCCGGGGCGAGAGGCCAATCCGTGTGGGGGGGTGGGGCCATGGCGAGCCCAGCGGCCAATCAGCTTTGTGTCACCGTAAGGACACAATTTTGGAGCATGACAGACAGACAGACAGACAGACAAAATAAGGCAATTATATATATAGATAGTATGTAAGTATAATGGTGCAGCAGTCAGATATGGGCCATGCACGATACAGGTCAGGATCAGCATTTACAGCTTTCAAATTAAGTTAACATTAAGAAGTGGATAAGTGACAGGTGTAGGCCTTGTGCGCTGAGAAATCTGCCGCTATAGAAAGAGACAGCACACAATTTGGGGACCTAACTTGAAGTTTTCACATTTCAAAAATTAGGGGCATACGCCACTAAAGTGGTCTTCTGTGGTCCAGACAAAAATTGCAATTTCATCCTATAAAAAGGGATTGCTACTTCTGTCATCCAGCCACAAAATGCCATCTCAGCAAATAAATACTGATTGTTAATTTAGTGACAGGTGACTGACAGGTGTGGGCCTAGGGTTGTGAAACAGCTGGTTAAAAGAAGGGAAGGGTATATCAAACATGAGTGGAAAATACAAAGGTCGTGGTGGAAGGGAAATAGACGTGATATTTGAGGTGTATGTGGGGTAAGTGTTAATGTTGCTGAAAGCTCTGCTGAATCACCGGCTCGTCATATCCAAAGACAACTATAACTTCTGTTGCTAGATGGGCTACTTGACTCCCTTTCATTGGCTGCCGTAAAGCAGTAAGACTTGTAGATGAAGCACACAAAGAGCATGTGCTACAGTCAGTGGATGGCAAGCACTGCATTAAATGGCCTCTCCTACTCAACATCATACACAGTACAGTTCTCAGAGGGGGCACCCCAATTGCTCTTGTTTACCCCCACTTCACAACTCTCCAACCACCTAACCTATTATGGAGAATTACAGATGGGCAAGTCTGCAGAGCTGTTCATACATTCTATTCCATGTGCATCAGAGGTCAGCTCCAAAGATTCACAGATTCAAGAAGAGGAAGCATTTGCACTGATGGCAAACATCTTTGTAAGTTGGATCCGGAGCTATACAAAGTAGGGACTGAGCGTCACCAGAAGTTAACCCCCTGGGTGGAGGTGATCATGATGAAACCTGTACTGTACTATGCTGTCATGACAGGAAGAGGAGGATAGTGACCCTTTGTAATGCCTGCCTGGAGCCACAGACTCAAACTGGCTGTAAGGGGAGTCTAGAGAAAAGCTGCTCACAAAGCAGGACCCCGAGAACTCCGCAACCCTTTAACCCTATACAGGGATTTGGAATTACACAGAGCCCCAGAGATCACAACCTGTGGTAGGCTGTAGTCCATGGTGGTCAGGCAGGGTCAAAAACCAGGAAATACTAAACAGGAAGAGAATTGGCAGGCAAGGGCATAATGAAGAGACAAAGCAGAGGTCAAATCCGGAACTGGCAGCAAGGTACAAAAACGATAGGCAGGAGGGTAGTCAAACAACAAGCAAAGGTCAGCGCACAGGACTCAAAATACAAACAGCCCATGAACCAGGAGTACAGAACTATCTCTTGCAGTGGTCACATGACAGGAGGGGGAATAAGAAGGGTGTGGTGTCTTCCCATTGGCTGCAGGGGAATGATGGCAACTTTAGCTGGAAGACACACGCCACCTGCAGTCAGCCAGTGGTACTGCAGGTTCTAGGGAAACCCAGCCTAGTGGATGAGCGGAGCCTGTGCTCAGCAGAGCCACGGGCACCGACTCCTCTCCCATCACCAGCACTATCCATGGTGGGAACACGGCGTCGCCTGGCGATCGGAGCAGAAGTCGCAGGTCCGGACTTCAGTGGGGACCTGACTCTTGGGGCGAGGAGTGGGAAAACATAGAAGATAACAATGGGCTTCTAGAACCAACACTCAATAACTACAGCCCTTGTTTACCAATTTTTTTTTAAAAGGTCCTATATAATTCAGAGCACTGTCCCACAATGTTCCTCAAAAGTGAACCTCAAAGACATAAAAAGAGAAAATTGTTAAAGAAATAAAAACAAAAGACACCCTCATTCACCAATTTATTTCCATGGAAAATCTCTAAATCACATCTTTCTCAGTCCATCATAACATCTCCGCTGCACTTCCCTTACAAGCAACCAGATTGTTGTGTACACCCTACTTCACCCTCTCTAAGCACAGCAGCCAATCCTCGGTCCTGCAGTTGTGGAAATGTAAAAAATGATTTCCTTCTACACATGTCAAAGCTAGGCGTTTGAACTTCACCATATCAAATCTGTTGTCCACTTAAATGCTGCCCTCCTGCCTAGTGGATACAGATGATCTCTGAAAGATGATGGCCATAGCAGTCCGACAGTACCAGTTGCCCAATCAAAACTACTTCTCTAATAAAGCTGTACCTGCACTACACCAGCATGTCGCAGACAACATCACTCATTCTTTTATAAACTCTGTGTCTGAAAGGGTGCATTTCACCACTGACACCTGGATGAGTATGTGACTGTGCACTGGATGACTCTAGTGGCTGTGAGGGCAGGGAAGGGGGCTACTCCTCACGCCTTGAAATCCCCTAGGCTTGAGGTCCAACCTCTGTATCTACCACTTCCTTCACTGCTTCTGACTCCTTCACCTCCTCTAGGGCCTCCACCTGAGCCAGGCCCAAACTGGCCATAAGACAATTCTGGCAAATGCCAGATGGTCCAGTCCCTGTAGTGGGCCGGTGCCTGTAGTGGGCTGGTGCCTGTAGTGGGCCGCTCTATCTGCAGTCACTGCTGCTCTGCTCAGAAGTGTGCAAGCCGGGCAGCATTATTTGCCGTGCGCACACTACCTGCAGCAGGGGAGACAGCGCGCTGTGTGATAGTGTGCCCAGCATGCACACACTGCTGAGGAGAATGGCAGTGGAGGTATCGGTGACCACAGCTTCCTCCTTCCTATTCAATTGTATTTGCGTCTCTCAGATGTAAATACATTTTAACAATGTGTAGTGCAAGACTGCGGCCCCACCCCAATAGTTTCATAGTTTTAAAGGTTGAAGGGAGACTCTCTAAGTCCATCTAGTTCAACCCGTAGCCTAACATGTTGATCCAGAGGAAGACGAAAAAACCCCAATGTGTCAAATAAGCTCCAATGGGGAAAAAAAATCCTTCCTGACTCCACATACGGCAATCAGACTAGTTCCCTGGATCAACATCCTGTCATAAAATCTAATATACATAACTGGTAATATTATATTTTTCAAGAAAGGCATCCAGGCTCTGCTTAAATGTTAGTAGTGAATCACTCATTACAACATCATGCGGCAGAGAGTTCCATAGTCTCACTGCTCGTACAGTAAAGAATCCTCGTCTGTGGTTATGATTAAACCTTCTTTCCTCAAGACGTAGCGGATGCCCCCGTGTTCCAGTCGCAGGCCTAGGTGTAAAGAGATCTTTGGAAAGGTCTCTGTACTGTCCCCTCATATGTTTATACATTGTGATTAGATCCCCCCTAGGCCTTTGTTTTTCCAAACTAAATAACCCCAAGTTTAATAACCTGTCTTGGTATTGCAGCCCACCCATTCCTCTAATAATCTTGGTCGTTCTTATATCTACCTGTAAGATTATGCTATTTATAACCTTCTATACTTTTGCTATCAAGAAAAGCATCCATTCCTCTCTTAATTCTCTTGATGTGCGGCAATGTGATGATATCAGCACCTTGGTGACATCATCACAGTGCTGCGGGAGATGCAGACACATGGGGCAGCGGTAAGCGTTCTATGGAGGAGCCAAAGATGATAGGTTTAATTAATGGGGATGAGTGGGGAGAAGCTGAGGGCACATAATGGGGGAACATTTGTGAAGGAATACAGCATTGCGACAGGCAGAAGGGGAGTACTATATTCCGAGGGGCGGGGGTGTGTGTGGTGATGGGGGGTGCATTGTATTTGTGTGTGTGTTGGTGTGTGTGTGTGTTGGTGTGTGTGTGTGTATGTTTGGTGATGGGGGTACACTGTATTGTGTGTGTGGTGATGGGGGGTGCATTGTATTGTGTGTGTGTGTGTATGTTTGGTGATGGGGTACACTGTATTGTGTGTGTGGTGATGGGGGGAGCATTGTATTGTGTGTGTGTGTGTGTGTGTATGTGGTGATGGGGGTCCATTGTATTGTGTGTGTGGTGATGGGGGATGCATTGTACTTTGTGTTTGTGTGTGGTGATGGGGGGTGAATTATATTGTGTGTCTGTGTGTGTGTGTGTGGTGATGGGAGTGCATTGTATTGCATGTGTGTGATGATGGGGGTGCATTGTATTGTGTGTGTGGTGATGGGGGGTGCATTGTATTGTGTGTGGAGGGGGTGATGGGGGTAATTGCATTGTAGTTTGTATATGTATGTATGCGGAAAAGGGGTGATGGGGTGTATTGTGTGTGTGTGTGTATGGGGGATGGGGGTGGATTGTATTGCGTGTGTGTTTGTATAGGGGGTGATGTGTGTGTGTATGTGTGGAGGAAGGGTGATGGAGGTGCATTGTATTGTGTGGGGGGTGCATTGTGTGTGTTTGTGTGTGTGTGTGTGAGTGTGTGAGTGTGTGTGGAGGGGGGATGGGGGTGCATTGTATTGTGCATCTGTGTGGGGGTTACAAAAGAGCAGTTTGGGGGAATATTTTAGAGAGGGACAATATGGATATTATTGAGATAGGAAGTGTGGGGGTATATTACAAAGAGAGCAGTGTTGAGTGGACATTATGGAGAGAAGCTGTGTATGGGGACAATATGGAAAGAGGCAGCGTGGGGGTATATTAAGGAGAGAGGCAGTGTGGGAGGTATTTTGGATAAGGGCAGTTTGGGGGGATATTTTGTGAAGGAAGCAAAGCAATTATTTATTCAGGGGCACAGCATGGGAGATATTTATATTTATGGGGCAGTATAATCATAATTTTATTTTTAAAGGTGCTGTGTGGGGAAGTGCTGCTGAAGAATAAAGAGAGAGGTCTTCAGAGACGAGCAGTGGGCACGAAATCTCATCATGGCGTCTGTACTGCGGGGAGACAAAAGGGATGGGATTGACTCAGAAGATGTTACCTATAAAAGGTACCTGGATGTAAATGATTATTCATGATATTGCCTGCGTCTTATCAGTATTGTGGTACCTGTATGGTCCGCAGTCTGATAACAACAACTCCCAACATCTCCTTACCATTGTTAAGGACAAGCTGGGAATTGTAGATTCCGGGCATCTTCCGAGCCTTCCCATTAATTTGCATTGTAAAATACAGAACATTTTCCGAGTGGAAAACACCAGAAGAATGGACTGGCCACTTGTGTTAATCATTTGGTGGTTTTAGAAACCTAAAGTGGGTAAAAGATGCTCAAAAGCCTGAACCTGTGCACAGCGAGTAGATGCAGATGGTCATTTGAGGATTTTTTCATAGTAGTTTCCATGGTGGCATCTGCCCCCCCAAAAAAAACATTGCATATTCCCTAAGTGGTATGTGTTCAAAATTATCACCAGTGAAAACAACAGCTTCCCTGATCACCTATCTGTAGAATAGATCTGCAATATTAGTTCTGGGGGATCTGATTTTGTATCCCTGTCCATCAGCTATGTGACCGCAGCATTATGTGGAGAGCAGCATCCTCTTCATTGTCTGTGAGACCCAGCTCTGTAGGGAAAATAGTGGCTTCACCAGGTCCTGCTACTAAGAGCTATAATTAGGCCTGAGATGTAATACTGGATGCAGCCGTGACTACATGTTATATGGTCGTGTTACACAATCTACAAGTGCACAATGATATTACACATTCACACAGCTGAAGAGTTGTTGACAGCTATCCAGGTTGAGTTTCAGCAATGCCTGTCCTCACTTAACCCAGAGCCAGGGAAGACTGTGTGCGATAACAGTGCAAACCTGGGGATGGCCCTACACCCAGGCAACCTCACACATGTGCCTTGCATGGCTCACATCCTCAAGCTGCTTGTACAGCAATTTATAGACCATTATTCTGGCCTGGATGTGCTACTGCAGAAGGCACGGGTTTTGTGTGCTCCCTTTCAACATTCTCAACCTGTGGCTTATCGTCTTTCCTCGCTACAGAGGTTGTTCGGCCTACTGGTTAACTGGTTGGTATGCGATGCGCCGATACAGTGAAATTCCATTCTGCAGATGTTGCTGCAACTGTGGCAGAAACAACGAGCCTTGGTGCAGTATGTTATGACACATAGCCTGGGCCAACACAGTCAGGTCATGGGGCAAATCACTCTTGGGAGTGGGCTAAATGAAGGACCCCTACACCATTCTGTAGAGCAGGGGTGGGGAATCATCGGCCTGTGGGCCATATACAGCCCGCGATGACCTTTTCTGCGGCTCCCGGGAATCTGCCGGCAGCAGTGTCTTGCCAGCTTCCGTCCCTTTAAATCCCCATGTGCGCTGCGAGGACGCGCATTCTACGTCCACTACTTAATGCTGGACCAGTGCTTGTGTGCAGAGGACTTACTTTGTGGGCGGAGTTAGCGGTCTGTGCCCAGTGTCACAGAAGAAGACCAGCAGCAGTTTCACGGCTTCCAGCCCTGTGTGCCCGCTTCCCCTGTGCACGCTCCCAGAGTGCTGTGTGCCAGCTTCCCCTGTGCCTGCTCCAGCTTTGCTGTGTATCTGCTAGTGAAGTGCTGTGTGTCCGCTAGTGATGTGTGTGCCCCCAGTGTTGTTCGTGCCCCCAGTGTTGTTCGTGCCCCCCAGTGCAGTCTGTGCCCCCAGTGCTGTCTGTGCTCCTCCCAGTGCTGTCTGTGCTCCCCCAGTGCTGTTTGTGCCCCCCCAGTGCTGTCTGTGCTCCTCCAGTGATTTATGTGCCCCCCAAATGCTGTCTGTGCCCCAAAGCCATATCTATGCCTCCCAGTGATGTATATGCCCTCAGCCCCTCCAGTGATGTATATGCACAGTGGCTCCTTGGATGTATATGCCCCCAGTGTCTGCTGTGATGTATATATCACAGGCAGTGCTGGAGCATATACATCATATGAGGGGCTGGAGCATATACATCAATGAGAGGCTGGGGCTATACACATCACTGCAGTGGCTGGGGCATATACATCATGTTGGAGATGCAGGGGCCATATACATCACAGGAGGGGATGGGGCAAATACATCACATTGGAGATGCTGGGGGCATACACATCAGAGGAGAGGCTGGGGCATATACATCACAGGAGGGGCTGGGGCATACAAATCAAAGGAGGGCTGGGGCATCTCCTGTAATGTATATACAGCAGTCCTAGCGTCTCCTATGTGATGTATATACAGCAGTCTCAGCGTCTCCTATGTGATGTATATGCCCCCAGCCCTTCCTGTGATATATGTACAGCAGTCCCAGTCTGTTATGTGATGTATATGATTTACCAATCTTATTATCACAAAGAGTTGACTGCGCTCCAGGCCAAGACAATCCTGGAAAAGCTGTTCTGAGAAGCAACATGATCAATGTGACCGAAAATTAACCACCACATCAAAGAGAAGCAGCTCTGGCCACCACAACAGGGGTGAGTTAATTAATTGTTTTACCAAATGTAGCCTGGTAATTTTTACATTGATAATTTGGTGCAGCTTCCAAAGGTTGTTAGAAATTTTCAAATGGCCCCCAGGAGTAAAAAGGTTCCCCACCCCTGCTGTAGAGTTTCAAAATAGCTACAAAGATGGTTAGTGCTGATGATGCCTTAATCAGCATCCCTATTCTAGTCATCTACATGCTGGAGCACACTTTGAAAAGTCTGTGGGAGGAGATGGTGATCCCGTAGGAAGAAGAGGAAGCAGCGGAGGCTGCAGAAGGGATATCTCTTAGGTCAAGACAATCATCGCACAGGCAGGTGGCATGGTAGAGCGGAGTACAGCGATCGAGGGGTGCTCATGGTACAGACCAAATGTCAGAGAAAGTCCAAGAGCCGAGGAATAAATGGAGTACAATGAGAAAGAGGTGATTGAGGTGCAATAGTCAGGAGATTTAGAAGATACCCTCTCTATTGTCTATGGTTTGTGGGAGGGGATGAAGGAAGCAAGCTTGAGTGTTACCCTTACACCAACACACCATAGACTTGGATCTCATGGAAGTGCATGACACATCAGCCCCTTATTGCTGTACTATCTGCTACATAACGCCTGTAATGTTAGTATTACAAATAGTAATAGTAATGACTAGATCCACGATGCCAGAGTAAATTTTTCCAGATGCCTTCTCACCTGGAAAGGGATATGCACATGTTGGAATATTAAAACAAGCATGTATACAATCGTAGGAGTGGTTTTCCCCAAGACAGTAGTGAGTCACACAGTGTGCATTGCTGTTCTACACTTCAAACCCCAGGAACGTTGAGCTGTCATCACAGAAAGATTAGCATCAGCAGCAGTTTAAGTAGCAGAAGCAATTTCTGTGAGATGGGGCACACATTTTTTAGACCATCTCGTACACTGGAGGAAAAGAATAGAAGTCTGACACATGGTGAACGGCTGGAGAGGATGGTACAGGGAGTATCTAGAGCCCAATATCAATGCTATTAAGGAGATTTGGATCATATTGCATTTTAGTATTCAAAAATGGAAGAGTGGCCTGAGCTCATCAGCAACGCCTTGGAGGTTTTGTCATACCCGGCAGCCAGTGTTCTCTGAGAACGTGTCTTCAGCGCTGCTGGTGGTGTTCTGATGAATAAGCACAGCAGGCTGTGCTCTGAATGTATAGACTGCCTAACTTTCAGAAAAAGAGAAAAAGCCATGGATCTCCAATGACTTTTCCAACTCAGTCGCAGACTGTGCAGACTAGTCTATGGTGTAGTTTTCCAGTTTCTGTGTGCAAAATTGATCTCTCATTATTGCAGTCTGTGACACCTTTGTCGTGGCTTCTGTGACTGATGTTGCTATTGTTGATGTTACTAACAAGTGCTATGGTGGTGCAACAATCAAAAGTCTGTCCATCGCTGTTACTTTTACAATTAGGCCTTTTTTATGTATGAAGCACCCAATATTCCTCCTTTTCCTCCTCCTTTTGTTTCCTCCTGAGTCATGGCAAGCCAAATTTTTTTGAAAAGTGTAGACTCCAAAGTAGGTCTCCAAGTTTTGTGTTGTGTGTAGTGGCAAGGGTCTCAGAGCACCAGGTCTACACCTGTCACTCATCTACTTGTTACTGATTAATGTTTAAGCTAGAAATGCTGGGTCAGACCTTATTCCATTCCCTGTCCCATGCATCCATGCTGCACCATTATACTCTTTGTACTCTGGGGAATTTATTCCACTTTTCCTGGTGTCTAGCCTAATTATTTGAAATGTGGATACTCCAACTTTCTTCTTCTTGTTTGTTGCCTGTAGTGACATGGGTATCAGAGCACGAGCCCTATACCTGTCACTCATCCACATCTTACTCATCAGTGTGTAAGGTAGTAATCCTGGACCAGACCATGCCCCAGGCCCTATCCCATGTATGCACACTGTTCAATTATACTATTTTTAGTCTGAAGCACTTGATGCCACTGTTCTGGTGCCTGCCACACATTTTTTGAAATGTGGAGACTCCAAGCTGGGTCTCCTTGATGTGTATTTCCTGAATTTGGCAGGGCTCACAAAGCACTATGCCTACATATCTCACTCATGCACCTCCTAATGATCAATGTTTAAGGTAAAAATGCAACCTAACCTCCTCATGTTGAAATGTCTGTTTGTGGCAGAACCACAGAATTAGCAATTAAGATTTAGATGCTGAATTATCGATTTGGGGCAAGTTGCAGGATTACAAATTCTAAATCTTTATTTAGATGCTGGAATTTAAATCTCTGGCAGGACCACAGAATTAGCAATCAGGATTTGGATGCTCAAATGTCAATTGGTGCCAGGAGCACAGAGTTATTGTGAATTTCTATTTATCTGCATTTATATGCAGCAGTAGCACTGTCCCCAATCTGTAGCAGTCTCAAAATAACACCAACGCTGCATGTCTGCTTCTTATATGCAGAGGGACATGTGACTTAGACAGCCAATGACACAAGCCCGTGCCTGAATGTTGTGAAGTTTTCTGCACCCTGATTGGCTGTCAGAACATCTACATATTAAGTTAATGTAAAAAAAAAAAGTCTGCCGCTCCTCGGACCTCTTCCCTCCTCCTACCCTCAGCAAACATTTCCCCCACTAATCATACAGCACCAATAACTGAGGCAAAGTCATAATAACGTAGAAGAAAAGCAAAAGTACATACAGTGCCTACAAGTAGTATTCAACCCCTGCAGATTTAGCAGGTTTGATAAGATGCAAATAAGTTAGAGCCTGCAAACTTCAAACAAGAGCAGGATTTATTAACAGATGCATAAATCTTACAAACCAACAAGTTATGTTGCTCAGTTAAATTTTAATAAATTTGCAACATAAAAGTGTGGGTCAATTATTATTCAACCCCTAGGTTTAATATTTTGTGGAATAACCCTTGTTTGCAATTACAGCTAATAATCATCTTTTATAAGACCTGATCAGGCTGGCACAAGTCTCTGGAGTTATCTTGGCCCACTCCTCCATGTAGATCTTCTCCAAGTTATCTAGGTTCTTTGGGTGTCTCATGTGGACTTTAATCTTGAGCTCCTTCCACAAGTTTTCAATTGGGTTAAGGTCAGGAGACTGACTAGGCCACTGCAACACCTTGATTTTTTCCCTCTTGAACCAGGCCTTGGTTTTCTTGGCTATGTGCTTTGGGTCGTTGTCTTGTTGGAAGATGAAATGACGACCCATCTTAAGATCCTTGATGGAGGAGCGGAGGTTCTTGGACAAAATCTCCAGGTAGGCCGTGCTATCCATCTTCCCATGGATGCGGACCAGATGGCCAGGCCCCTTGGCTGAGAAACAGCCCCACAGCATGATGCTGCCACCACCATGCTTGACTGTAGGGATGGTATTCTTGGGGTCGTATGCAGTGCCATCCAGTCTCCAAACGTCACGTGTGTGGTTGGCACCAAAGATCTCGATCTTGGTCTCATCAGACCAGAGAACCTTGAACAAATCTGTCTCAGAGTCCTCCAAGTGATCATGAGCAAACTGTAGACGAGCCTTGACATGACGCTTTGAAAGTAAAGGTACCTTACGGGCTCGTCTGGAACGGAGACCATTGCAGTGGAGTACGTTACTTTTGGTATTGACTGAAACCAATGTCCCCACTGCCATGAGACCTTCCTTGTTGTCCTTGGGTTAGCCTTGACTCTTCGGACAAGCCTGGCCTCGGCACGGGTGGAAACTTTCAAAGGCTGTCCAGGCCGTGGAAGGCTAACAGTAGTTCCATAAGCCTTCCACTTCCGGATGATGCTCCCAACAGTGGAGACAGGTAGGCCCAACTCCTTGGAAAGGGTTTTGTACCCCTTGCCAGCCTTGTGACCCTCCACGATCTTGTCTCTGATGGAAAAGATGAGGATGTCCAGCTCTTCAGGCAAAAAAATCACGTCTTTATTTTATCATGCAGACACAAAGAATGACATGACCAGCACAACGCGTTTCAGGTGAAAGCACTCACCCTTAATCATGATCTTAATCATTTAAGGGTGAGTGCTTTCACCTGAAACGCGTTGTGCTGGTCATGTCATTCTTTGTGTCTGCATGATAAAATAAAGATGTGATTTTTTTGCCTGAAGAGCTGGACATCCTCATCTTTTGCATTATTTTGGGCTGTGGCAGTGCCTGTCCGTGCTCCAGGACGAAATCATGACTGAGCTTTTTCCACGGTGAGCTGATTCATACTATTGAATTGTCTCTGATGGCCTTGGAATGCTCCTTTGTCTTTCCCATGTTGACCAAGTATGAGTGCTGTTCACAAGTTTGGGGAGGGTCTTAATTAGTCAGAAAAGGCTGGAAAAAGAGATAATTAATCCAAACATGTGAAGCTCATTGTTCTTTGTGCCTGAAGTACTTCTTAATACTTTAGGGGAACCAAACAGAATTCTTGTGGTTTGAGGGGCTGAATAATAAATGACCCTCTAAATAAACTTTTCACAATTTAAAAAAAAAATAAAAAAATAAATAACATTCTTTTTTGCTGCAGTGCATTTCACACTTCCAGGCTGATCTACAGTCCAAATGTCACAATGCCAAGTTAATTCCGAATGTGTAAACCTGCTAAATCTGCAGGGGGTTGAATACTACTTGTAGGCACTGTATGTGAACAGTTACTGAACAAAGCCAAACATTGCCATTTTTTGAGAAATGTTCTCGGGCTTTTGAGCACAAATCTGAATGGGCAAGGCTCGTGCTAAATTTGAGACTGGCGAACCTCTTTTGAACAAGTTTGCTCATCTCTTTTTATGAGCACTTGGAATATGTATGTAGTCGTAAAATGATCATAAGCATGAGCCTTAACTTTTTACAACCATAACTACACCAGTATTTAATAACTTACTATTAACTCTGAATCACAGCACATTCAACACAATTATACATAAAACTTTAGTCAGCACAAACAGAAGCAATAATAGTAATTGCTGTACATTATATATAATATGAAATGATTTTAAAAACTATCAATACTATTATTCAGGATAACACCTGTTTGTGTCATGTTACAATTTAATGACAATAAATTAGTCCCATTTTATTAATTGTTCAATATAAGAGATGTAGACATCATCCACAGTGGCATTACTGTCCAAACACGATTAATGAGCATATAGGATGCCCTGAAAAGGCTAAATCTTGCCATAACATTTTCAGATATTATTTTGGCTGTCATTACATGAACTCACCCTGTCATACCTTTCACATTTCCAGCTTTAACCTTCCCTATATTGGTTTATTAATTTAATTCCCCAGGGTTTCATAGGAAAAAAATATTCAGTTATCTCTAATAATGGGCATATTTATCTTTAGACTCAAAGTGACAGTTGCAGTGTACAAATCACTAATTTCAATGTTATTATTGAAAAAAAGGAGTTTGTGTAATTGTTCATTTACTTTGAATAGTAAACTACAGCACACATATATATATATATATATATATATATATATATATATACACACAGTACAGACCAAAAGTTTGGACACACCTTCTCATCTCTTGAACAACTATTAAGAGGAGACTTTGTGCAGCAGGCCTTCATGGTAAAATAGCTGCTAGGAAACCACTGCTAAGGGCAGGCAACAAGCAGAAGAGACTTGTTTGGGGTTAAGAACACAAGGAAAGGACATTAGACCAGTGGAAATCTGTGCTTTGGTCTGATGAGTCCAAATTTGAGATCTTTAGATCCAACCACCGTGTCTTTGTAGAAAAGGTGAACGGTTGGATTCCACATGCCTGGTTCCCACCATGAAGTATGGAGGAGGTATGATGGTGTGGGGGTGCTTTGCTGGTGACACTGTTAGGGATTTATTCAAAATTGAAGGCATACAGAACCAGCATGCCTACCACAGCATCTTGCAGCGGCGTGCTATTCCATCTGGTGTTACGAGGGGGACCCGGGGAAGCATGCCAAGATGGGAAATGGACAGCTTCCGCCGGTGAAGGTCCACTGTGCGGTGAAAGGGACCGCTGCTATGGTCAGGAAAGAGTGAGCGGGTTGCTACTAGTGATCGTCTGGAATGTCACAGACGATCCATGTACACCGGTCCGCCCTAACCCGTGAGGGTTGTATGGCTCGGGGCTTCTCGATCGGTGTACCTGTTGCACGGGGACGCACAGAGGTGCCTACGCACGTGTGCCAGCGGGAGTCACAGGATATGGCACGAGGGTAGCACAGAGGTGCCCACGCACGTGTGCGTTCAATAACCAGGTGAGTCCAGTGGAGACTCGAGGAGCTCACCTGGGACAGGAACACGGCCTGTTAAAGGAGATACTGCCGGAGCAGCAAGGCAGGAACACGGCCTGCAAACCAGGTGCTGCCTGAGCAGCAAGGGCAAAGCCCACAAAAGACAATAATGCCTGAGCAGTGGCGTGGCAGCACGCTGCCAGACATCCAAACATAGAAGGACGGTCGCGCGCCACCATGATGGCAGGGGGAGCTTTTAAGGAGGTGTAGCTCCACCCAAGGCGGGCGCGAGATGGACGTGACCCAATCAGGATTCGTGACGTCTTGGCCCGGCCAGTCAAGATTCAGCACACCACCAGCCTCGTTATCGGGCCGTGTGATATCAGTGAGCGAATCAGAAGACGTCACGTGGGGCACATACTCATCTTCCTGCCTCTGGGTCATGAAGGCGGGATCCTCGGTTTCACAATGTGCAGAGATAAGGGAAGTCTTGCTGCTTCCCTGAGTATCCATCCTTTGCACACTGCACAACCTCCCTGACCCTCTGTGATGCTGAGCAGGAGGGCTCGTGGCAGACAAGGGATGGGATACCACTCCATTCCTTGCAAGGGGAGAACCACTAGGTGTCACCCTTCTGCTGCTTCTCCAAGGAGGCAGCTCCTGCAGACTGCGCAGTCTCCCAGACCTTTGGTGCTGCTGAGCAGGAGGGCTCGCGGCAGACAAGGAATGGGGGACCACCTCATTCCTTGCAACAGGAGAGCCACGAGGTGTAACATTACCCCCCCGTCTGTGCTCGAAGGCCACCACCAAACCTGGGGCGTGGACATGATCCTCCAATTCCCAGGACCTATGCTTTGGGCCACGACCGACCCACTCCACGAGGAAGTACCTCTTGCCCTGTACGATTTTTGTTTTTACTAGCTTCGCTACTTCTGGGTCGTCGGACGAGAAGTTGGCCTGGGACAGCAGGGACCCCGAGGTTTTAGGTCGTACGGGTTTCAGAAGGGATACATGAAACGTATTAGAAATAGCCCAGCACGGAGGGAGCTGGAGTCGATATACTACCGCGGTTACCCGCTCTATTACTGTAAACGGGCCAAGGTACCTAGGAGCAAACTCGGCTGTCTGTACTGGAAGGTTAATATGTTCAGAAGACAGCCACACTAGGTCACCAAGTGCGAAAGATGGCACAGGATGTGGAAGACCCGCAGGCCTCCGCCTGAACAGTTTATTATACGCACATGACGTACGGACTCCCATTTTCTTATGTACATCCTGGGCTACCGCCGGCCCCCAATAATGCCTGACCCCTAGATCTCTGGTCCTGTCGACCCTGAAGTGGGCCCCAACTTTGGAGGCATGATCCCATGACAGCACACCATTCTGGGAGTAAGAGGAAGTGAGGGTCTTACCAGGTGGCACCTGGTCTTGGGGAGTGGAAATGACCCTCCTCACGCTGACCGTAGGTGAAACAAGACACTGACTTTCTTCCGAAGGTTTCAAACATTGGGTAGCTACATGTTCCCCCTGCCCACAGGCAAAGCAAACGGCTGACGGCAGAGAACCTATGGTAGAGGGGACCACTTTGGAGACTTCCATTGGCTCCACAGAGTCATCAACAGAGCTGGCTGGGAGATCGGTCTGGTGGAGAAGGGAAGTCAGAGGCTCTGTAGACCAAGTAGACGTGGGTGCCGAAGAGACCTCGAGCCTCCGCTCCGCGTGGCGGATGTCTATGCGAGAGGCAAGCTGAATCAAGGACTCTAAGGTGGTCGGCACGTCACGCGTGGCCAGTGCGTCTTTGACGAACCCTGCCAGACCCTCCCAGAACACAGGGACCAGGACTTTATGTGGCCAGTCCAGCTCTGCGGCGAGTGTCCTGAATTGTACTGCAAAGTCCCCGACTGAAGTGGACCTTTGCCGAAGGCGTAGGAGCCGCAGCGCGGAGTCGTGGGTGACTTGAGGCCCGAGGAACACCTTTCTCATGGCCTCAAGATAAACTGGAAGGTGATTCACCACCCGATCTCCGCGCTCCCACAACGGCGTGGACCATTTTAGCGCTTTCCCTGTGAGCAGGGACTGGACGAAGGCTACCTTCGCCTTCTCAGTAGCGTAATCAGTCGCGGAGAACTCCAAGAAGGTGGTAACCTGGTTTATGAAACCACGGCACTCAGAGCTGTCCCCGCTGAAGCGCTCTGGGAGCGCAAGGCGAGGCGACCTTCCGCACAATTCCACAGCCTGAGTAGCCGCCTGGGTGGCGACTGTTGCTAGAGCAGCCTTATCGGGGGAAGACCGCTCCACTGCTGCCAATCGTGACTCCAACTGCTGCACATAACGCAGCAACTGCTGCTGCTCTTCCGCCATAGCCAGACCTTTGGCGCGACCGTAATGTTACGAGGGGGACCCGGGGAAGCGTGCCAAGATGGGAAATGGACAGCTTCCGCTGGTCAAGGTCCACTGTGCGGTGTAAGGGACCGCTGCTATGGTCAGGAAAGAGTGAGCAGGTTGCTACTAGTGATTGTCTGGAATGTCACAGACGATCTATGTACACCAATCCGCCCTAACCCGTGAGGGTTGTATGGCTCGGGGCTTCTCGATCGGTGTACCTGTTGCACGGGGACGCACAGAGGTGCCTACGCACGTGTGCCAGCGGGAGTCACAGGATATGGCACGAGGGTAGCACAGAGGTGCCCACGCACGTGTGCTTTCAATAACCAGGTGAGTCCAGTGGAGACTCGAGGAGCTCACCTGGGACAGGAACACGGCCTGTTAAAGGAGATACTGCCGGAGCAGCAAGGCAGGAACACGGCCTGCAAACCAGGTGCTGCCTGAGCAGCAAGGGCAAAGCCCACAAAAGACAATAATGCCTGAGCAGTGCCGTGGCAGCACGCTGCCAGACATCCAAACATAGAAGGACGGTCGCACACCGCCATGATGGCAGGGGGAGCTTTTAAGGAGGTGTAGCTCCACCCAAGGGCGGGCGCGAGATGGACGTGACCCAATCAGGATTCGTGACGTCTTGGCCCGGCCAGTCAAGATTCAGCACACCACCAGCCTTGTTATCGGGCCGTGTGATATCAGTGAGCGAATCAGAAGACTTCACGTGGGGCACATACTCATCTTCCTGCCTCTGGGTCATGAAGGCGGGATCCTCAGTTTCACAATGTGCAGAGATAAGGGAAGTCTTGCTGCTTCCCTGAGTATCCATCCTTTGCACACTGCACAACCTCCCCGACCCTCTGTGATGCTGAGCAGGAGGGCCCGTGGCAGACAAGGGATGGGAGACCACTCCATTCCTTGCAAGGGGAGAACCACTAGGTGTCACCCTTCTGCTACGTCTCCAAGGAAGCAGCTCCTGCAGACTGCGCAGTCTCCCAGACCTTTGGTGCTGCTGAGCAGGAGGGCTCGCGGCAGACAAGGAATGGGGGACCACCTCATTCCTTGTAACAGGAGAGCCACGAGGTGTAACAATCTGGTATGCATTTAGTTGGACCATCATTTATTTTTCAACAGGACAATGACCCCAAACACACCTCCAGGTTGTGTAAGGGCTATTTGACTAAGAAGGAGAGTGATTGGGTGCTATGCCAGATGACCTGGTCTCCACAGTCACCAGACCTGAACCCAATCGAGATGGTTTGGGGTAAGCTGGACCGCAGAATGAAGGCAAAAGGGCCAACAAGTGCTAAGCATCTCTGGGAATTCCTTCAAGACTGTTGGAAGACCATTTCCGGTGACTACCTCTTGAAGCTCATCAAGAGAATGCCAAGAGTGTGCAAAGTAGTAATCAAGGCAAAAGGCGGCTACTTTGAAGAACCTAGAATATAAGATATATTTTCAGTTGTTTCACACTTTAGGTATTTCATTCCACATGCTTTAATTCATAGTTTTGATGTCTTCAATGTGAATCTACAATTTTTCCAGTCATGAAAATAAAGAAAACTCTTTGAATGAGAAGGTGTGTCCAAGCTTTTCGTCTGTACTGTATATATATTATATATATATATTTTAGTATTTGTATATATATATATATATATATATATATATATACAAAGTGCCTTGCGAAAGTATTCGTCCCCCCTTGAATTTTTCAACGTTTTCCCACTCTTCAGGCTTCAAACTTAAAGATAAAAATTTTAATGTTATGGTGAAGAATCAACAACAAGTGGGACACAATTGTGAAATTGAATGATATTTATTGCTTATTTTAAACTTTTGAAATAAAGAATAAACTGAAAATTGGGGCGTGTAATATTATTCGGCCCCTTTACTTTCAATGCAGTAAACTCACTTCAGAAGTTCATTGAGGATCTCTGACTGATCCAATGTTGTCCTAAATGACTGATGATGATAAATATAAGCCACCTGTGTGTAATCAAGTCTCCGTATAAATTCATCTGCTCTGTGATAGTCTCAGTGTTCTATTTAAAGCGCAGAGAGCATCATGAAGACCAAGGAACACAACAGCAGATCCGTGATACTGTTGTGGAGATGTTTAAAGCAGGATTTGGTTACAAAGAGATTTCCACAACTTTAACCCCTTAACGACCGCCGATACGCCTTTTAACGGCGACAAATTAGGGTACTTCTTCCTTTCTGCCGCTTTTTAACGGCGGTCGGAAAAAAGGGTCTAGCGCCCCCCAGAGTCAGAAAATTTCCGGGGTCTCAGCTGCCGGGGGTAGCTGAGACCCTGGAGATCATGATTCGGGCCGGTTTTTCCGGTCCCCAGTCACGTGATGACCGGTATACACCGTATACCGATCATCAAGTTATAGTAAATGACCGCGCGCGGTAAAAAATGATTTATCTCCCATCTGGCATGATCAAACATGTCAGATGGGAGATAAATCTTTTTCCCGGTTCCCTCCGGTCCCTTCGGTATCCCCAAAGTGCCCCCCCCCGACCCCCAACCCCCTCCCGAAAATCCAAGATGGCCGCGCGCACCGGCGAGCACAGCAGCGCGCCGGCCGCATGTACACTGTTCCTATGGTTTCTGTCGTATGTGCCATAACACATACAACAGAAACCTGCTCCCTAGGCCCTGCCGGGTCCCCCCCCGGTGTTCCCCGGTGTCATACATACCTGTCGGAACGCTGATCCCCCGCGGCCCCCTCCTCCGGCTCCTTCACAGCAGACGCCGATCACATGTGCAGAGCAGCTGACAGCTTCCTGTGTTCAGGACGCTGGCTGCTGCTGCTGCTCGGCACACTGCAGCTGTGACCCGGGGAGAGTGGGTGCAGATTCATTGCACCCACTCTCCTCAAATGGAGGGTCCTCACACCTAGAAAATGGGGGATACGTTCCCTGAACGTGTCCCCCATATTCTAGAAGGTCCAGAGTCGACGTGGGACGTCCAAATGGATTACAGTGGATTTTTTTTTCTTTTCTTTTCAATAAATTGGTCAATCAGGGAATGTTTTGGGTAGTGTTTTTTCAAATAAATTTTTTTTTGTTGTCAATTTTTTTTTTTATTACTGTCAATTAGTTATGTCGGGTATCTGATAGACGCCGTGACATAACTAATTGCTGGGCTTGATGCCAGGTGACATTACACACCTGGTATCAACCCCATTTATTACCCCGTTAGCCAACGCACCAGGGCGCGGGATGAACTGGGGCGAAGCGCCAGAATTGGCGCATCTAATGGATGCGCCACTTCTGGGGCGGCTGCGGCCTGCTATTTTTAGGCTGGGAAGAGTCCAATAACCATGGCTCTTCCCATCCTGAGAATACCAGACCCCATCTGTCAGCTTCACCTTGGCTGGTGATCTAATTTGGGGGGACCCCACGTTTGTTTTGTTTTTTTTAATTATTTATTTATAAATAATTAAAAAAAAAAAACAGCTTGGGGAGCCCTCCAAATTGATCACCAGACAAGATGAAGCTGTCAGCTGTGGTTTGCAGGCTACAGCTGTCTGCTTTACCCTAGCTGGCTATCAAAAATAGGGGGGACCCACGTCATTTATTTTAATTCTTTTTTTTTTTTTTGGGCTAAATACAAGGCTAGGCATCCTTTAGTGTCACATGAAAGGCACTAAAGGGCGCCAGCTTAGAATATGCAGGGGGGTGGGACGTTATATATGTTTGACATCTATCCATTCATCCATTGTAGCATTTTACGCTGTGTGCCCACAATCAGGGTTTGCAACGTTTTGGGCGCAGAGTGTTTTCCCTGCGTCCATAACGCTGCGTTGTGCAGTAGAAGCACAGTGGCAGGATTTTTAGAAATCCCGTGCCCACTGTGTTTCTTTTCTCTGCAGCATAAATCGACCTGTGGCGCAGCTTCCCGAGCCTCAGCATGTCAATTTATGCTGCGGAGATGAGTGTTCTTTGCAGGTAGAATAGAACTAAAGTCCACAGCAGCCTGAACCCAAATCGTGGGCATGGGCAGCTGCGTTCTCCCGTGGACAACACTCACATTTCTGCAGGAGGCTGACACTGTGTACTAGACGCCGTGTCGCTGAATCACGGCCACATAGCCTAAAGGCTACTTTACACGCTGCGATATCGGTCCCGATATCACTAGCGTGGGTACCCGCCCCCATCTGTTGTGCGACACGGGCAAATCACTGCCCGTGCCGCACAACATCGCGCAGACGCGTCACACATACTTACCTGCCCGGCGACGTCGCTGTGACCGGCGAACCGCCTCCTTTCTAAGGGGGCAGTCCGTGTGGCGTCACAGTGACGTCACTGAGCGGCCGCCCAATAGAAGCGGAGGGGCGGAGATGAGTGGCCGGAACATCCCGCCCACCTCCTTCCTTCCTCATAGCGGCCGGGAGGCAGGTAAGGAGAGGTTCCTCGTTCCTGCGGCGTCACACATAGCGATGTGTGCTGCCGCAGGAGCGACGAACTACATCGTTACTGCTGCAGTAACGATAATCGAGAATGGACCCCCATGTCACCGATGAGCGATTTTGCAACGATGCAAAATCGCTCATCTGTGTCACACGCAGCAACATCGCTAATGCGGCCGGATGTGCGTCACCAATTCCGTGATCCTAACGAGTCCGCATTAACAGTGAGAAATTTGTTGCTACAGCAACATTTTTGTGAAGTACCTGTGGATTCAAAATGTTTACTATACTCCTGAATAAAATCCTTGAGGGGTCCAGTTTCAAAAATGAGGTCACTTGTGGGGGGTTTCTGATATATAGGTACCCAAGGGGCCCTGCTAATGTGACATGGTGCGCGCAATTTACTTCAACTTTTCCAAAATTCAAATGGTGCTCCTTCAATTCCAAGCCCTCCCATTTATCCAAACAAAGGTTTTTGGCCACATGTGGGGTATCCCTGCGCTCACAAGAAATTAGATAACAACCTGTGGGGTACACGTTTTGTTGTTGCCTCTTGAAAAAGTGAAAAATGTGCCGCTAAATCAACATTTTTGTGAAAAAAATGAAAATTTCAATATGGCAACCTAAGCTTATCAAATTCTGTGAAGTATTCGTGGATTCAAAATGCTCAATATACACCTAGATTAAAGCCTTGAGGGGTCTTATTTCCAGAATGGGGTCACTTGTGGGGGACCTCCACTGCTTAGGCACCTCAGGGGTTCTCCTAATGCAACATGGCGTCCGCTATTGATTCCAGCCAATTTTGCAGTCAAATTGCACTCCTTCTCTTCTGAGCAATGTAGTGTGCCCAAACAGTTGATTTCCACCACATACAAGATATCAACAAACTCAGGAGAAATTGCGCAATAAATTTCATGGTGATTTTTTTCCTGTTACCCTTGTGAAAAAAAAGCTACCTGGTTGAAGTAACAATTTTGTGGTAAAATGTTATTTTTTTATTTTCATGGCTCAACGTTATAAACTTCTGTAAAGCACCTGGAGGTTCAGGGTACTCACCAAACATCAAGATAAATTCATTGAGGGGCCTAGTTTCCAATATGGGGTCACTTGTGGTGTTTTTTTGCTGTTTACATACCTTAGGGGTCCTCCAAATGCGACATGGTGCCCGCAATCTTTTTCAGCCAAATTTCCTTTCCAAAATTCAAATATTGCTCCTTCCGTTCCAAGCCCTCCCATTTCTCCAAACAAAGGTTTCAGACCACAAGTGAGGTATCACCGCGCTCATAAAAAAGTGGGTAACAAATATTGGGGTAAACTTTTTGGAATTACCTCTTGAAAAAGTGAAAAAATTGATGCTAAAGCAACATTTTTGAGAAAAAAATGAAAATTTTCAATGTGACAACGTAACGTTATCAAAATCTGTGAAGTACCTGTGGGTCCAAAATGCTCACTATACCCCTAGATAGAAGCCTTAAGGGGTCTAGTTTCCAAAATAGTGTCACTTGTGAGGGGTATCTGCTGTTTAGGTACCTTAGCGGACCTGTAAATGCAACATGGTGCCCGCAATCTATTTCAGCCAAATTTGCTTTCCAAAATTCAAATATTGCTCCTTCTGTTCCGAGCCCTCCCATTTGTCCAAACAAAGGTTTCTGACCACATGTGGGGTATTGGCGCGTTCATAAGAAAGTGGGTAACAAGTTTTGGGGTTCATTTTGTTGTGTTATTTCTTCTAAAAGTGAATAAATTTGGGGTAGAGCAACATTTTAGGTAAAATTTTATTTTTTGCTTTTTTTCATTCCACTTTGCTTTAGTTCCTGTGAAGCACCTGAAGGGTTAATAAACTTCTTGGATGTGGTTTTGAGTACTTTGAGGGGTGCTGTTTTGAGAATGGTGTCACTTTTAGGTATTTTTTGTCACTTAGGCCTCTCAAAGTCACTTCAACTGTGATGTGGTCCCTAAAAAAATGGTTTTGTGAATTTTGTTGAAAAAATGGGAAATTGCAGATGAACTTTGACCCCTTCTAACTTCCTAACCCCAAAACATTTTGTTTCAGAAATTGCGCTAATGTAAAGTAGACATGTGGAAAATGTTATTTATTAACTGTTTTGTGTGACATAACTCTCTGTGTTAAGGGCATAAAAATTAAAAGTTTGAAAATTGCAAAATTTTCAAAATTTTCATCAAATTTCCGATTTTTTCACAAATAAAAGCAAAAAATATCGTTCTAAATTTATAACTATCATGAAGTACAATATGTCACGAAAAAACAATGTCAGAATCACCGGGATCCGTTGAAGCATTCCAGAGTTATGACCTCATAAAGTGACACTGGTCAGAATTGCAAAAAATGGCCTGGGCATTAAGTACAAAACTGGCTTCGTCCTTAAGGGGTTAAACATCCCAAGAAGCACTGTGCAAGCGATTATATTGAAATGGAATGAGTATCATACACTGCAAATCTACCGTTTCTTAAAAATGTAATCTCAAACAAGGAGAAGACTGATCAGAGATGCATCCAAGAGGCCCATGATCACTCTGGATGAACTACAGAGATCTGCAGCTGAGGTGAGAGAGTCTGTACATAGGACAACAATCAGTCGTACACTGCACAAATCTGGCCTTTATGGAAGAGTGGCAAGGACAAAGCCGTTTCTCAAAGATATCCATTAAAAATGTTGTTTAATGTTTGCCAAAAGCTACCTGGGAGATACACCAAACATTTGGAAGAAGGTGCTTTGGTCAGATGAAACCAAAATCAAACTTTTTGGGCACAATGCCAAATGATATGTTTAGCGTAAAAGCAACACAGCTCATCACCCTGAACACACCATCCCCACTGTCAAACATGGTGGTGGCAGCATCATGGTTTGGGCCTGCTTTTCTTCAGCAGGGACAGGACAGATGGTTAAAATTGATGGGATGATAAATGGAGCCAAATACAGGACCATTCTTGAAGAAAACCTGTTGGAGTCTGCAAAAGACCTGAGACTGGGGTGGAGATTTGTCTTCCAAAAAGACAATGATCCCAAACATGAAGCAAAATCTACAATGGAATGGATCACAATTAAACATATCCAGCTGAAAACTGCTGTTCAAAATCGCTCTCCGTCCATCTTCACACAGCTCCAGCTGTTTGCAAAGGAAAAATAGGCAAGATTTCAGTCTCTCGATGTGCAAAACTCATAGACACATACTCCAAGCGACTTGTGCTGTAATCAAGCAAAAGGTGGCGCTACAAAGTATTAACTTAAAGGGGCTGAATAATATTGCACTCCCCAATTTTCTGTTATTTATTTGTTATAAAAGTTTAAAATAAGCAATAAATATCGTTCAACTTCACAATTGTGTCCCACTTGGTGATTCTTCACCATAAAATTTAATTTTTCACCTTTATGTTTAAAGCCTGAAATGTGGGAAAAGGTTGAAAAATTCAAGGGGGGCGAATACTTTCGCAAGGCACTATATATATATATATATATATATATATATATATATATATATACATATATATATATATATATATAGATATATAGATATATAGATATATATATAGAGATACAGTTAGGTCCAGAAATATTTGGACAGTGACACAAGTTTTGTTATTTTAGCTGTTTACAAAAACATGTTCAGAAATACAATTATATATATAATATGGGCTGAAAGTGCACACTCCCAGCTGCAATATGAGAGTTTTCACATCCAAATCGGAGAAAGGGTTTAGGAATCATAGCTCTGTAATGCATAGCCTCCTCTTTTTCAAGAGACCAAAAGTAATTGGACAAGGGCTGCAATTAACTCTGAAGGCGTCTCCCTCGTTAACCTGTAATCAATGAAGTAGTTAAAAGGTCTGAGGTTGATTACAGGTGTGTGGTTTTGCATTTGGAAGCTGTTGCTGTGACCAGACAACATCCGGTCTAAGGAACTCTCAATTGAGGTGAAGCAGAACATCCTGAGGCTGAAAAAAAAGAAAAAATCCATCAGAGAGATAGCAGACATGCTTGGAGTAGCAAAATCAACAGTCGGGTACATTCTGAGAAAAAAGGAATTGACTGGTGAGCTTGGGAACTCAAAAAGGCCTGGGCGTCCACGGATGACAACAGTGGTGGATGATCGCCGCATACTTTCTTTGGTGAAGAAGAACCCGTTCACAACATCAACTGAAGTCCAGAACACTCTCAGTGAAGTAGGTGTATCTGTCTCTAAGTCAACAGTAAAGAGAAGACTCCATGAAAGTAAATACAAAGGGTGCACATCTAGATGCAAACCATTCATCAATTCCAAAAATAGACAGACCAGAGTTAAATTTGCTGAAAAACACCTCATGAAGCCAGCTCAGTTCTGGAAAAGTATTCTATGGACAGATGAGACAAAGATCAACCTGTACCAGAATTATGGGAAGAAAAAAGTTTGGAGAAGAAAGGGAACGGCACATGATCCAAGGCACACCACATCCTCTGTAAAACATGGTGGAGGCAACGTGATGGCATGGGCATGCATGGCTTTCAATGGCACTGGGTCACTTGTGTTTATTGATGACATAACAGCAGACAAGAGTAGCCGGATGAATTCTGAAGTGTATCGGGATATACTTTCAGCCCAGATTCAGCCAAATGCCGCAAAGTTGATCGGACGGCGCTTCATAGTACAGATGGACAATGACCCCAAGCATACAGCCAAAGCTACCCAGGAGTTCATGAGTGCAAAAAAGTGGAACATTCTGCAATGGCCAAGTCAATCACCAGATCTTAACCCAATTGAGCATGCATTTCACTTGCTCAAATCCAGACTTAAGACGGAAAGACCCACAAACAAGCAAGACCTGAAGGCTGCGGCTGTAAAGGCCTGGCAAAGCATTAAGAAGGAGGAAATCCAGCGTTTGGTGATGTCCATGGGTTCCAGACTTAAGGCAGTGATTGCCTCCAAAGGATTCGCAACAAAATATTGAAATTAAAAATATTTTGTTTGGGTTTGGTTTATTTGTCCAATTACTTTTGACCTCCTAAAATGTGGAGTGTTTGTAAAGAAATGTGTACAATTCCTACAATTTCTATCAGATATTTTTGTTCAAACCTTCAAATTAAACGTTACAATCTGCACTTGAATTCTGTTGTAGAGGTTTCATTTCAAATCCAATGTGGTGGCATGCAGAGCCCAACTCGCGAAAATTGTGTCACTGTCCAAATATCTCTGGACCTAACTGTATCCTGTCCACCGCCATTAACTTGAGAACGGCGGCAGCTATAGGCATAGAAGTGGTGTCTAGATATAGTAAAGTAGCCATGCGCTACACAATGAAACCACCTATTGCGCCACCTGGTGAAAAACAATGGAGTTAGCATTTTTATCTCGAAAACAGAGCGAGATAGAGAAAAAAAGTGAATACAAAAATTGTAGGTCGTCACCAATTCAAAACGAATCGACACCTTGCATACAGAAATGCCATGATATGAAACCCATGACACCTCCAAAACATTGAATGCTGGTCATTAGAGATGAGCCACCCCCTGGTATTCGAGTTCGGTTTGGTTCGTCGAACGGAGGCCCCGTTCGATGAACGTTTGACCAACCGTTCGACGAACCACTCGAACCTCATTGAAAACAATGGGAGGCAAACACAAACACATAAAAACACATTATACATGTACACATACAGTTAATAAACATTGCCATAACACTTACAGGTCCCCGCGACGCATCCAGCACTCTGTCTCCCACCGCGTTTCCTTTCGATAATCACTGAGTCCTCAAAGTAACCAGCACTGATGATAGGACCTATCATGACGTCAAAATATGATGTAACCAGTCACGTGTCTATTATCTCATTGGCTACAGACTGGTCACATGGCTTGACGTCATGCTAGGTCCTGTCAGCGCATCTCTACGGTACGCGGTGATCGTTCCAGCATCTCCGTGTACCGGCGAAATGCTCTGGCACATGGTCGGTTTCCCCATTCCTGCATGTGTGCTCTCTTTACAGAGTCAGCCCACATGCAAGGACTGGCTGCCACAGCCGGGGAATAACAGAGGTCACCGTTTCTATAGCAACCCGCCTGTCAGCGGTGACATCACCGCTTACAGCCCGCAGCTGCTGCTCACTCACTGAGTGATTAGACTGTTCGGGAAGCAGCAGCGTCTTCCTCCCATGCAGTGCTGTCTGATGTAGCAGAGCTGCATGGGTTGAAGGAGAAAGAAGAAAGAAGACCATGATCATGGAGGGATGAGAGTGAGTAATAAACATGGAGTCTCTAAGTGTGTCTGTGTATTTATTTCTATTAAAGTATTTTTTGTCTGTGTAGTGTCTTTTTTTAACCCTTTATTGGAGATTCTTAATAGCCGGGTCAAACTTGCCTGATATTAAGAATATCTGACTTAATACTAGCTTTGTTTTACTAGCTAGTATTAACTCATTATTACCCAGCAAGCCACCCGGCTTCAGGGCTACTGGAAGAGTTGGATACAGCGCCAGATGATGGCGCTCCTATGAAAGTTGCGGACTGCAATTCGCAGCAGAGGGGCCTAGAAAGCTCAGGCCAACCTGTGCTGCAGATTCCAATCCCCAGCTGCCTAGTTGTACCTGGCTGGATACAAAAATTAGACAAAGCTCATGTCGATTTTTTTTTTAAATTATTTCATGAAATTCATGAAATAATTAAAAAAAGGGCTTCCCTATTTTTTTAGTTCCCAGCCGGGTACAAATAGACAGCTGGGGGTTGGGGTCAGCCGTTCCTGCCTGCTGCACCTAACTAGCATACAAAAATATGGCGAAGCCCACGTCATTTTTTGGTGGGCAAAAAACTCTTGCAAACTGTCCTGGATGGAGTATGCTGAGCCTTGTAGTTCTGCAGCTGCTGTATCCAGCATACTCCCTCCAGGACTGTATGCAGAAGTTTTCTTCCCCCCAAAAAATTACGTGGGTGGCAAATTCGACATGTTTTTGTATGCTAGCCAGGTACAGCAGGCAGCTACGGGCTGCTCACAACCCCCAGCTGCCCATTTGTACCTGGCTGGGAACCAAAAATATAGGGAAGCCCTTTTTTTTAATTATTTCATGAATTTCATGAAATAATTAAAAAAAAAAAATGACGTGGGCTTCGCCCAATTTTTGTGTCCAGCCAGGTGCAACTAGGCAAATGGTGATTGGAATCCGCAGCTCAGGGTGCCCAAGCTTTCTGGGCACCCCGGCTGAAAATTGCAGTTCACAGCCGCCCCAGAAAATGTCGCTTTCATAGAAGCGCCATCTTCTGGTGCTGTATCCAACTCTTCCAGCTTCCCTGGTGACGGGTGGCTCGCTGGGTAATAATGGGGTTAGGGATAGCTTTATACTATCAACTGGCCCTAAGCCCGAAATTCATGGTGTCACACCAATATTAGACATGTCCACCATGAATTTCTAGTATAGATAAAAAAAAACACAACACACAGAAAAATATTTTTATTAGAAATAAAACACAACACAATTAGTGACTCCATATTTATTGAAATAAAGAACCCCCCTCCGCAGTAATCCTGTGTCAAGGGTCCTGCGCCGTCCAAACCATATCATTTGATCGGTTTGCTGGAAGGCAAAGCGATCAGATGATGTGTCAGATTCAAAGGCCTGAATCACATGACACAGCAGCTGATTGTATAATCAGCTTTTATACAATCAGCTGATGCATCAGTGCAAAAAAATCCAAAAAAACTACACATTTAAGTGCAGACTCCTGTCCGACAGCAGCAACTGATAGTTTATCCGGCTGGGTGGTAAAAGCCGGCCTCACCGCTCGACTTATAGTGTCAGTTGATTCCGTTAGGTGACCGCATCAGCTGATCATCGCCAGGTCTGAGAGAGAGAGAGAGAGAAAGAAGAGTGAGAGAGAAGATAGAGAAAAGAGAGTGAGAAAAGATAAAGAGAAAAGAGAAAGAGAGAAAAGATAGAGAAAAGAGAAGAGAGAGGGAGAGAGAGAGAAGAGAAAGAGAGAAGAGAAGAGAAGAGAGAGAGGACAGAGAAGAGAGAGAAAGCAGAGAGATAAGGGAGAGAGAGAAAAGAGAGAGGGAGAGAGAGAGAAGAGAGAGGGGAAGAGAGAGAGGGAGGAGAGAGAAGAGAGAGAAAAGAGAGAGATTTAAAGAGAGAGAGAAAAGAGAGGAAAGAGAAGAGTGAGAGGAGAGAGCAATGCAGTCTTATTCCGTGAACTGCTCCGATTTTAGAGGTGTGTCCCGCAGCTCACAGCTGATGTCCGGCTCCTCCCCTCAGTGCATAATTAAATTAAATTACAATTATAAATAAATAATAATTTTAATTTAAAAATAAATTCAATTCTTTACCGGGGCGGCCGGGACTTGAACTCGTGAACTAATGCTTCTCAGGCGAGAGCTCTAACCATTGAGCCACTGGCTCTAAAAAGAAACAGGCAGATTTGGTTATCTTTAGCTCTATACTGCAGTAGAGCATCTACAAGCAGATTGTTCAGCTGCAAGGATGGATGGGCGGATGGGCGGATGTATGGATGCATGGGCGGATGGACGGATGGACGGACGGATGAACGGGCAAACAACGGCAGTACTGCACTCATCACAGCACACACGCAGGCACTACAACCACCATCATCACCGCAGGCACTGCAACCCCCATCATCCTCCCCTCAGTGTATAAATATAAATAAAAAATCATAATTTGAAGTGAATAAAAAATTTTCCCGGGACGGCCAGGATTTGAACTCATGCTTCTTAGGCAAGAGCTCTAACCATTCAGCCACTGGCTCTAATGAGAAACATAGGCAGATTTGGTAATCTTGATGTCTGCATTGCAGACTGAAGTCTTTGGTGACAGCGCGATTCACTTCAGGTGCTACGTGGAGAGGACACAGCGCTCATGTTCTAAGGGGGTCCCTGTCATCTTCATGTAGCAGAGCTGACAGTGTCGTGGATTACTTCGGACCTGGAGGGATATTTGTGGATTTTAATAAAATGGTGAAAGAGGGTGGTTTTTTGTCTTTTATTCCAAATAAAGGATTTTTTGTTGTGTGTGTTTATTTACTTTCACTTACAGTTTAATCATGGAAGGTATCTCGGGGAAATGCTTGCCATGATTAACTCCTTATTACCCCGATTGCCACCGCACCAGGACAATTCGGGATGAGCTGGGTAGAGTCCCGGGACTGCCGGATCTAATGGATGCGGTAATTCCGGGCGGATGCTAGGGGATATTGTTAGGGTGGTAGGCTCCCCATGACGTGGCGCTCCCAATCCTGACAATACCAGCCTCCAGCCGTGTGGCTTTATCCTGGCTGGTATCAAATATGGTGGGAACCGCATATTTTTTTTTTTATTATTTATGTGGACGTGAAGCAACACCTCATGGAAACCTTCCTACAAGTCATTGGGTAGGGTGGCTGCGTGGAGTGGTCTTCACGCTCACCTAACCTTACCCCATTGGACTTCTTTCTGTGAGGTCATATCAAAAAGCAGGTGTATGCGACCCCTCCACCAACATTGCAGGACCTACGACGATGTATCACAGATGCTTGTGCAAAGTGTCACCTACCATATTGCACAATGTGCAGCAAGATACAGTATGTGGTCCAGTGTCCAGATGTGCATTGCAGCTGACGGTGGCCACTTTGAGCATCAAAGTTAAATGAGTGCCATATGCATGATCAGTAGAGATGAGCGATGTTCGAGGTTCGCCAATTTCATGTTCAAGTGATTTTGGGGGGTGTTCGAGTCGTTCGACGAACTCGAACGATTTGCTAAAAGTTCGGCAGTTCGAGTTATGTTCGAGCACCAAAAGCATGGCTTTTCACAGTAAGTATGTGCGCACCTTTCGTATCTGCATGCGTCCTGTGTCCCTAGCACAATCCCTTTCTCTTTCCTACTCAACGATCACGGGCGTCTTGCTGCACGGCTGTCACAAAGCTCCGGCGGCTTTTCCTCTTTTGAAAATGGCTGCCACTCATTATTCAATCTGGTATTCCCTGCTTTCCCCGCCCACCGGCGCCCATGATAGGTTGCAGTCAGACACGCCCCCACGCTGAGTAACAGCTGCGGTTCCCCCCAATTTTGATGCCAGCCAAGATAAAGCCACACGGCTAGAGGCTGGTATTGTCAGGATGGAGAGCGCCATGTTATAGGGAGCCCACCACCCTAACAATATCAGCCAGCAGCCACCCAGAATTGCCACATCCATTAGATGCGACAGTCCCGGGACTGTACCCGGCTCATCCCGAATTGACCTGGTGTGGTGGCAATCGGGGTAATAAGGTTAGGTTAATCATGACAGGCTTTTCCCCAAGATACCTTCCATGATTAATGTGTAAGTGAAAGTAAATAAACATAAACAACGAAAAACCCTTTATTTGGAATAGAGGACAAACACCCCTTCCTCGTTTACCTCTTTATTAATCCCAAACACCCATTCAGGTCCGAAGTAATCCACACGACGCTTTCAGCTCTGCTACATGAAGCTGACAGGGAGCGCCGTAGAACACAAGCGCTCTGTGTCAGCTCCACGCAGTAACTGAAGTGAGCCGCGCTGTCACCGGAAACTTCACTCAGGTAGTGCCTGCATGTGATATCTCTCTCTCGTTCTCTCTCACTCTCTCTTTTTCCCTCTTTCTCTCTCTTTCTCTCTCTTTCTCCCTCTTTCTTTCTCTCTCTCTTCCTCTCTCACTCTCTCTCACTTTTTCTCTCTTTCTCTCTTTCTTTCTCTCTCTCTTTCTTTCTACCTCTCTCTCTCCTCTTTGTAGCTGAATAATCCACTTCTGGATTCTCTACTGCAATACAGAGGGCAAGATTATTAAATCTTCCTATGCTTTTCATTACAGGCAGTGGCTCAATGGGTAAAGCTGCCACCCAAGAAGAATTAGTTCTTGAGTTTGAGTTCCGGCCGTTCCGGTAAAGAATTTAATTTATTTATATTTTAAATTATTTATTTATAATTATAATTTAATTTAATTATGCACTGAGGTGAGGAGCCGGACATAAGCTATGAGCCGCGGGACACACCTCTAAAATCGGAGCAGTTCACGGAATGAGGCTGCATTGCTCTCTCTCCTCTCTCTCTCTCTCTCTTTTTTTCTCTCTCTCTCTTTCTCTCTATTTCTCATTTTCCCTCTTTGTCTCTTTCTCTCTCTTTGTTTCTCTCTCTTTTTCTCTCTTTGTCTCTCTCTCTCTCTTTTACTCTCTTTCTCTAGTTCTCTTTCTCTATCTTTCTC